>NC_137081.1:70852651-71089559 GCF_951640355.1 Cnephaeus nilssonii | reverse complement strand
TGCCAAGCTGCAGTGACTTGGCAGTGATGGTTCTCAGGTGATGCACCTCAAAATGAGAGAGGAGGGGGCTCGATTTCTTGTGGGGCCGCGTGATTCCACCTCAGCCATAGGTTATGTTGTTGCTGGGGCACTATTGGCCCTGAATCTGGTTTACTGCACACTTGTGTTTGCGTTCCACACTCTGTATGACAGCAACTTTGCAGAATGCCCTCTTGCACTCCGGGAGCCCTTGGGGGATGTTGGAGAGCTGGTTTTGGCCCTATCCCCACAGGCCAGGCCAAGGGACCCCACCTGCCAGAGGGACTCCGCTCACTCCACAGACACTGGGGAGGGACCGCAGGAGGTTGGCTCCAAGGAGTGTCTGGCCCTTCTCACCCAATCCCGCCCCACTGGCCACCTTCTAATTAATTTCTTTTCAATGTGCACGAATCCATGCATCGGGTCACTAGTGTACACATAAATTTCCAAAGACTATACACCAAAAAGTGTACATGTGAAATCTGAATATGGTCTGCAGTTGAGTTAATAGTATTGCACCAATATAAATTTTCTGATTTTAATTATTTACTACTAGAGGCCTGCTGCACGAAATTCGTGCATGGAGAGGGGAGTGTCCCTCAGCCCAGCCTGTACCCTCTACAATCTGGGACCCCCTCGAGGGATGTCCGGCTGCCTGTTTAGGCCTAATCCCGGGCTTAAACGGGCAGTCGGACATCCCTCTCACAATCCAGGACTGCTGGCTCCCAACTGCTCACCTGCCTGCCTTCCTGATTGCCCCTAACCGCTTCTGCCTGCCAGCCTGATCACCCCCTAACCACTCCCCTGTCAGCCTGATTGATGCCTAACTGCTCCCCTGCCAGCCTGTTTGCTCCCAACTTCCCTCCTCTGCCGGCCTGGTCACCCCTAACTGCCCTCCCCTGCAGGGTTGATCGCCTCCAACTTCCCTCCCTTGCAGGCCTGGGTCCCTCTCAACTGCCCTCCCTTGCAGGCTTGGTCCCTCCCAACTGCCCTCCCCTGCTGGCCATCTTGTGGTGGCCATCTTGTGTCCACATGGGGGCAGGATCTCTGACCACATGGGGGCATCCATATTGTGTGTTGGAGTGATGGTCAATCTGCATATTACTCTTTTATTAGATAGGATAGAGGCCTGGTGAATGGGTGGGGGCCAGCTGGTTTGCCCTGAAGGGTGTCCCGGATCAGGGTGGGGGTTCCCTTGGGGCATGGGGAGGCCTGAACAAGGGGCCTGTGGTGGTTTGCAGGCCAGCCATGCCCCCTGGCGACCCAAGAGGAGGCCCTGGTATCTGAAATTTATTTACCTTCTACAACTGAAACTTTGTAGCCTGGAGCAGAGCCAAGCCTCCTGCTCGCTCTGTGGCTGGCAGCCATTTCTGTTGGGGTTAATTCACCTTCTATAATTGAAACTTTGTAGCCTTAAGTGGAGGCCTGGGCCTGGCCAGGGTGTTCGGAAAGCTTTGCTTTCTCTGTTGCTGGGGGTAACCCTGGCCTGCTTTCCCCAGCTCCGTGGCTGCCGCCTTTTCTGTTAAGATTTGTTTACCTTCTATAATTGAAACTTTGTTGCTTGAGTGGAGGCTTAGGCCTAGCAAGGGCAAGCAGAAAGCTTGGCTTCTTCCGTTGCCTGGGAAACCTTGCTCTCTGTGGCTGAAGCCATCTTGGTTGGGTTTCTTTGCATACTTGCCCTGATTGGGTGATGGGCGTGGCTGGTGGGCGTGGCTTAGGCATAGCGAAGGTGCAGTCAATTTGCATATTACCCTTTTATTAGGTAGGATAGTCATGTAAGGTTTGTCACTAGGAGAAGCAGGGTGAATAGTTCACAAGAACTCTATTAATATTGCAACATTCAGGGTCAAATTATTTCAAAATAAAAGTTTAAATACAATAAAACAATGGATCCTTTTTTATTTTACCATTTGCCTAAAATAGAGGGGAGTTATCGTAAAATTCAACTTGGTTTTCTCCATCGCCTTTGATTTATTATCCAATTTGGCTGTTACTATTTTTACGTGTACCTCATAAAGAAATAAAATACTTTCAACACTGGTCATAATATATAAAAGTTCCATTTTCCCAGTTACTACAAACTTCAATATTATTTCTGGGAAGAAATGGGATAAAATCACCAGCATTGTGAGAAAAAAGTAAATTTGTCCAATAGCATCTGATTTCTTGCACAATTAATATTTTATTTGTAGGTTCTCCTCAGGCTAAATTATTTTTTTAAACGGCTAATAGGATGAAATTGATAGTAACAGAAATAAAGTCATTTAAGATGCAAAGACTAGAATTTCACCACCAAAATAGAAAATATTGGGAGAAATTCTCCTTCGGGTCTTTTACATTTCTGCCATTTTTTAGCAAAGTCATTGGCAGTTTTTTTGTTTGTTTGTTTTTTGTTTTTGTTTTGTTTTTTTTTTGGGGGGGAGGGGTGTTTCTTGGGGGGGTGTTAGAAAGAATGGAAAGGAGGGAGAGAGAGAAACATCCATGTGAACACATTGATTCATTGCCTCCTGCACGCCCCTGACTGGGGTTGGTGACCAAACTGCAATGCAGGTACATACCCTTGACTAGGAATTGAACCTAAGACCTTTCAGTCTGTGGGCTGGTGCTCTAATCACTGAGTGAACCAGCAAGGGCAGCAGTTTCTGTTTTGTACAAGGATGTTTGTAGAGCAAAAGCCTGAGAAGATAGAGATAGGGATTCCCTCTGAGACAGAGGACAGAGTTTTGCCTGACCAGAATAATAAAAATAATGCTTTCCACCAGGGCAAAAGTTGGGCGGGTTGCTAGTTGAGGTCTTATAAAATTGGTGGTTTCCTAAACTCAGAGTTGCTCAGCTGTGAAGCAACCTCACTGTGTGCATCTCATTCGTCTGGGTCTGTTTCCACACTGCCTGCTTGGGACTTGGGGGAGCAAGGGGGACTGAGGGGAATACCAAGCTAATATGTGTGCTGTGTTGTGATGAATAAAGCTTTTTGTCTGTGATGTAGGAGTCTATGAAACTCTGACAAGTTAACTTGCTGGTTTGTGCATAGGATAAAAGCTCAGATGGAGAGATTTGAGGGTTTTAGGGAATTATACAGTTTTCTTTTGAAATTTCGGGATTCCTCCCTGGCCATTCCTTGGTATTATGTTGCTTTGGCAATATCAGACCAGCCTAAAAGATATAGTCCCTGGATGACAGCCTGTTCAGAATGAGATTAGTGGATTAAAACTTAATTCTGGTCACAGTTTATAACATGCTTTTGTTCCTATTTCACATGACCTGTCGGACAAAGTTCTGGATGGAGTGGGAAAAGACTGGGGGAGAAAAAAAGGTGAAGTTAAAGCTACTCCAGGTTTTGTGCATGTTGAGGGAGAACAAAAATTTAGTACTTGGAGGAGAGATGGGTGGCCTTAGACTATGGGAGGTATCAAGAGGGAGGATCATTAATGACCTTTCAGAACTTCGGCTGGAGCCTTCCTCCAGAAGGTAAACATCCTGGTCCTCTACTGTATCTTTTAAATGGTGTTTGAAAAGGAGGGAACCAACTTGATCATCCAGCTCCTATTGTCTGCTGTCCTGTGAGTAATAAAGTACTTTATCATTGACCCAAAAATCTCATATCTTTTGCCAATTCTAGGAAACTCTGGCAGGCAAACTTATTGGCATGCAAATATGATAAAATCTCAGATTATCTGCAGTTTTGACAAACGCAAACTATTAAGAGGGCCCATTTTAGCTATATTCTGAATTTCCAAATTTGAAAATATAAATTGGAACTATAAGAATGAAAACAGTAATACTGGATCCTGGATTATTCAAACAGTGTTTTTACAAGTGGTTTATTACAAGTTTCTAAAAGGATATGGAAGAATGCATCTGATATCTCATCATTTTTTCCTTTTGGCTTCTAATTCTTGGGAAATCTATGGTAGACAGTAAAAAATGATCTTTGACCCCTGCTTGTGTGGCTCAGTGATTGTGCACTGACCTATAAACCAGGAGGTCATGGTTCAGTTTCCATTAGGACACATGCTCACGTCGGGGTTCCATTCCTGGTAGGGGACATGCAGGAAGCTGCCAATCAATGATTCTCTCTCATCATTAATGTTTCTAACTCTCTCTCTCTCTCCCTTCCTCTCTGAAATCCATAAAAATATATATACTTTTAAAATGAGCTTTGAGCCCTAGCTGGTTTGGTTCAGTGGATAGAGCATTGGACTGCAGACTGAAGGGTTCTGGGTTCTATTCTGGTCAAGAACATGCCCAGGTTGTGGGCTTGATCCCCACTAGGGGTGTGTAGGAGGTAGCTGATTAATGATTGTCTCTCATCATTGATGTTTCTATCTTTCTTTCCCTCTCCCTTCCTCTCTGAAATCAATAAAAATATTATATGCCTAAGCCAGTGATGGCGAACCTATGACACGCGTGTCAGCACTGACACGCGTAGCCATTTCTGATGACACGCGGCCGCTGAGGTTTATTAAATACAATTATATATAACAACTAGAGGCCCGGTGCACGAAATTCGTGCACGGGGGGGGGGGGGGGCAGCGGGGAGTGTGTCCCTCAGCCTGGCCTGCACCCTCTCCAATCTGGGACCCCTCATGGGATAACCAGCAGTTGGACATCCCTCTCACAATTCAGAACTGCTGGCTCCTAACCGCTCACCTGCCTGCCTGATTGCCCCTAACTGCTTCTGCCTACCAGCCTGATTGTCCCTAACTGCTCCCCTGCTGGCTTGATTGCCCCTAACTACCTCTGCCTCAGCTCACACCTGGTACCCAGGATTCCCTCCTCCAGCTGACCACAGGCACCCAGGATCCGGGCTTCTCTCCCTCTGGTCAGCCATAGGCGCCCAGGCTGGCTGCAGCCTTAGGGGATGGTGGACAGGGGGCTTCGCCTATGCTGCAGCTGCAAGTGCTGGCACCCAGGACTGCAGGGTGGGTGGCTTCTTTGTCTCCCAGGCCACAGCCAGCCACAGGTGCTGGTGCCCGGGACTGCAGGGTGGGCGGATTCTCCATCTACCATGCTGTAGCCAGCTGCAGGTGCTGGCACCTGGACCACAGGGTGAGCGGCTTCTCTGTCTCCCAGGCCACAGCCAGCCACAGTTACTGGTGCCCAGGTCCGCAGGGTGGGTGGCTTCTCTGTCTCCCAGGCCACAGCCAGCCGCAGGTACTGGGGCCCAGGACCGCAGGGTGGGCGGCTTCTCTGTCTCCCAGGCCACAGCCAGCCGCAGGTACTGGTGCCCAGGACCGCAGGGTGGGCGGCTTCTCTGTCTCCCAGGCCACAGCCAGCCGCAGGTACTGGTGCCCAGGACCGCAGGGTGGGCGGCTTCTCTGTCTCCCAGGCCACAGCCAGCCGCAGGTACTGGTGCCCAGGACCGCAGGGTGGGCGGCTTCTCTGTCTCCCAGGCCACAGCCAGCCACAGGCACTGGTGCCCAGGACCGCAGGGTGGGTGGCTTCTCTGTCTCCCAGGCCACAGCCAGCCACAGGTATTGGGGCCCAGGACCGCAGGGTGGGTGGCTTCTCTGTCTCCCAGGCCACAGCCAGCCACAGGTACTGGTGCCCAGGACCGCAGGGTGGGCGGCTTCTCCATCTCCCGGGCTGCAGCCAGCCACAGGTACTGGTGCCCAGGACCACAGGGTGGGCGGCTTCTCCATCTCCCGGGCTGCAGCCAGCCTCAGGTACTGGTGCCCGGTTTCTCCATCTCTCCCAGGACGTGGGGCGGGTGGACATGGGGTGGGCAGCTTCTCCAGCTGGCTGTAGCCTGGGATCATAGGGCAAGTGGCTTCTTCATCTCCCAGATCGCATCCACCCTCAGGTACTGGCACCCGGTTTCTTGTCTCCCCCAGGACGTGGGGAGGGCGGCTTCTCCAGCTGGCTGCAGCTTGGGATCACGGGGCAGGCGGCTTCTTCATCTCCCAGGTCGCAGCCAGCCTCAGGCGCTGAGGCCGGGTTTCTCAGTCTCCCCCAGGAGGTGGGGCAGGCGGACCTGAGGTTTGTGCTGCTGGCTGCAGCCTGGGATCACAGGGCAGGCGGCTTCTTCATCTCCCGGGCTGCAGCCAGCCTCAGGCACTGGCACCTGGTTTCTTGTCTCCCCCAGGACGTGCGGTGAACCGCTTCTCCAGCTGGCTGAGGCCTGAGATCACGGGGCAGGCAGCTTCTTGGTCTCCGTGGCTGTAGCCAGCCTCAGACGCAGGGCCCGGTTTCTCCGTCTCCCCAGGACGTGGGGCAGGTGGATGTGAGGCAGGCGGACCTAAGGCTTCTGAGGCTGGCTGAGGCCTGGGATCATGGGGCAGGTGGCTTCTTGGTCTCCGTGGCTGCAGCCAGCCTCAGGCGCTGGGGCCGGGTTTCTCCGTCTCCCCAGGGCGTTGGGCAGGCGGACCTGAGGCTTCTGAGGCTGGCTGCAGCCTGGGATCATGGGGCAGGCAGCTTCTTGGTCTCTGTGGCTGCAGCCAGCCTCAGGCGCTGGCGCCTGACTTCTCCGACTCCCAGAGACCAGAGAGGCTGGGGGGCGGGGCTGCCGCCATGTTTTCAGTTTAATCGCATACTTACTCAGATTGAATGGTGGGCGTGGCTGGGGCGTGGCTGGTGGGCGTGGTTTGTGAGTGTAGCGGAGTGATGATTTGCATACTACTCTATTATTAGATAGATTATGCATTTATGTTATTTAAACTATAAATATCGCGAAATAATCTTTTTTCCTCAAAGTGACACACAACCCGAGTTATGCTCAGTTTTTTGGCGAAGTTTGACACACCAAGCTCAGAAGGTTGCCCATCACTGGCCTAAGCAACCGGCTGACTCACCGACCACCCGACTGGCCTGTAGCTATGACACACACTTAGCACCAGGGGGAAGACGTTCAATGCAGGAGTGAAAACCACAGGCATGGGAACATGAAACAGACTGATGAATCTCAGAGGGAAGGGGAGTGGGGGGAGGGCAGGAAGAGATTAACCAAAGACCTTATATTCATACTAGAGGCCTGGTGCCCAAATTCATGCACTGGTGGGGTCCCTTGGCCTGGCCTATAGGGATCGGGCCGAAACCAGCTCTCAGACATCCTTCAAGAGGTCCCAGATTGCGAGAGGGTGCAGGCCAGGCCGAGGGCCCCCCTCCTCCTCAGTGCACGAATCCGTGTACTGGGCCTCAAGTAAATAAATAAATAAATAAATAAACAAATAAATAAATAAATAAAATGAGCTTTGCTTTTTCTTTGATTTTGTTCATCTCACATTGAGCAAACTAAATCTTGTTCAGTAGGTATATATAAGCTTGGAAAATTGAAATACCAAGGTCAACTCTCAACCAAAAGCAAGAAGGAGTTTTTCATAGTCAATCCTCAGGTAGATAGTTCTGACAAGCATTCCATATGCTTTTCTGAAAGTTCTAAGTTTTCAGCTAAGTTCACTGTGGCTGCCTTAGTTACAGCCTTGTGTTGGCTTTTCCTCCTTTCTTTACTCTCCTTCATCCCTCACTCTTGATCCTAAAATAACCACCTAAATAGCCTACCTAAACACCAATACTATTTGAAGCTCTTCCTTTGAAAAAATACCTAATTTGAGACAAATGAAACAACTCATTTTACAACAGTTATTTTTAAGTTGCATATTTATAAACCTAATTCACATATTTCCATGACATGACATTAAAGGTTTATATTACAAGGTCTATTTTGAATTGAATTTTACAAAATGAATGGAAACCTCTCTACTTTGTAAATAATACTATTTTGCATTGCAAGATGACTTTACTAACTGGTGACCATTTGGATATATGACAATTTGTGAATTTGCATTGGAATACATTAGTAAGCTGCCTAGGCAAAATCAAGATTACAATCCCTGATTTGTCACCAATTCAAAATCATTATACTCTGTAGAAGAATATATCTTGGATCTGTTTAATATTAGGTATTGGGGATATTCTAAAGAAAACACACACACAAAAAAAAACACATCAGAGCTTTGATGCTACCTTGCTGTTTTTGTGGGAAATCTACATTATACTTTACTAGAGGCCCCTTGCAGGAAGACTCCTGCAATAGGGCTTCCTGCTGTGGTCTCCACTGCCCTGCCTGCTTCTCTCCCTTCTCCCCGCCCTGCCTGCTTCTCTCCCTTCTCCCCGCCCCGCTTGCTTGCTTCTCTGTAGCTTCGCTCCCTTCTGCAGCGCTTGGCTTCTTCCTATGCTGTCTTCAGTCTTCCCTCTGGCCTGGATATGCAAATTAACTGCCATCTTGGTTGGGTTAATTTGCATACTCGCCCTGATTGGCTGGTGGGCGTGGCTTGTGAGTGTATCCTCTCTTTTATTAGAGAGGATAAGAAACAAAATAAGGTCTAGAAGCATTAATCTATGTTGTTTTCATAAACTATTAGATTCTGTTCCCATCCTTTTTTTCTAAACTTATCTTTATTGTTGAAAGTATTACAGATGCCCCCATTTTTCTCTCATTTACTCTCTCCGTCCCACATCCCCCTCCTCCCAGGCCTTCACCACACTATTGTTTGTGTTCATGGGTTATACATATATGCATATAAATTCTTTGGTTAATCTCTTCCAGTTCTTATGTGAATTGAGTGACATTTATATAATTCACAATATGAGTAAGAGAATCAGTAAATTATCTACAAGGAAGCAGAGGTGGAGATGAAAATTAATGAACACAATCTTACAGAGAAGGTAATGGTCCCATAATAACCTATTGAAGAACTGGAGGAATTAAGTTTTGTTTTTGTTTTGTTTTGATTTTTGTTAATTAGTGTTGAGTGTGGAAATAAAACTCAATCATTATTAAACTCTTTCTATGGTAATACAAAGTTGACTAATAGTGGTAAAGAAGTCCTCCAGTTTTTATCTATATCCATCAGTTGTCATACTAGATATGTTAAAGTAATGAATAGCAAAAACTAGCAATGTACACATAACGTTCTTTAGATAACAAAGCAAATTTATATAAATTATCATAGCTTTCTAATGAGGATAAATAAAGCAGTTAAAATTATTCACATTTTACAAATGATACCTTTGAATGTCAGATAAGTAATTTTTCATATAGTTTCATTAAAAAAAACACACAAAGAAAAAAGAAAAAAACACTAGCAGGATACCAAACTAGAACTCAACCCAAAGTATTCTAACCCAAGTTCCAGGCTTTTTTCTCTGTTGTAATTATAATTATGTTTACTTGGGATTCACAGTTCTTTCTGTGATAGTAGCAAACAATTTGCTGAAATCCAGGTTTGGGGAAGCAGCTTTAAATTCCCCATAGTCTCATTAGAGAGAAAATAAACGCTAGCATTAGGATTCAGTCACACTAAGAAGGGATAAGACAACTGGAACTATAGTAGCAGCTGGTCTAGAATTCCTTTGTTGATTACGTTTATGTTTTCTTGCTCAACTAACAAAATTAGTTACTATTATTTTCTTATTTCTACTTGATCCACCATCTCAATGGTTCAGCTTTTTAATCATCTCACCTCTGCTTCTAGTTTGTCACATTTCACCTGATCTTTCTATTCTTCCCAAGAACCCACCTCCCCAATAAACTCAACCATGATAGCTAATAACATTTCATCAATTATTTTTTTAAATTAGATTTTTTTTAAAGGTTATTGTGCAGCGAGAATGTGGAATGAACAAGACCACCCAGATAAAAGTACTAGAGAGCTCTAATCTGGTCAACTGCCTTTTCAGTTTAAAATTTTCCAATCTGGCTTATAAGCCTCTACATGATGCAGCTTCAGCCTCTCTTACCACAATCATTTTGAACAAAACTCCTTGCTCATTGTATTTTTTAAATTTATTTTTTATTGTCAACAGTATTATAGGTATCCCTCATATTCCCTCTTCCTTGCCCCCCCTCCACTCACCCCTACCTCCACCACAGGCCTTTAACCACACTGCCTTTTTTTCCAGTTTCTCAAACACTCACCTCTTTTTCTCTCCTCCAGGCAACAGGCTTACCCTCTCTTTACAGTGTTCTTCCTGCTCCCTATCTACATTCCTACTTTTTTTTCCCCATACGTTTCCTGTCTTATCCTTTGGGTAACATTTTCAATGTCATATCCTCAATGAATCCCTGCCCAACTAACTTGGCTAACATACTCTCTGTCAGTCTTAACAATAATTCATTTCTTATATTCATGTAGCACTTATAATTTGTACTTATTAATGGAGAACATATTTATTGGTTGCATCAGATAAATGATAAATGGCACTTCTTTTTCTACTCATAATTTTTATTTAATCTTCTTGTAAGAGCTCTTTTAAAGACTAATTTAAACATGATAATTTTTTATGTTTTTAAAATTGTTTATTAAATGTATTGGGGGATATTAGTTAATAAAATTATATAGGTTTCAGGGGTACAATTCTATAATACATCATCTGTATATTGAACTGTGTGTTCACCACCCAAGGTGAAGTCTAATTGTCACCATTTATCCTCCTTTTACCTTCTTCTACCTCTCCCCACCCTCTCCCCCTAAGTAATAGCACTCTTTTAATAATTTATTTTTACAAGATGTACCAAGTAAACTCATATGGCTTTTTAACAACTTTAAAAAAACAATTTCAGAAAAATATATAACTTTAGTGTAGATTAGTACTAGCAAATCCAAAAATTAAAATGTACCAGTAATATCCATGAAACATGAAACCGCTATACTGCTGGGATTTGTCCAGATCTAGTTAAAACACATTACATTAAAAAATGGTTGTTACTTTATTTTTACTTTTAATTTGTCAAAATGTTAATGTAAAAGTTTTTATCAGACTTATAAAATGTTGTAAAAATAACAGAAAGGATGCCCATAAACCTTTCACCCCAAATTTCTATTTATTATTTTATAAACACTTGCTTTATCATTAAATAAACAAAAACATAAAATATAATTTTTAATAATATGGACTATAGGAAATGCTCCACAAATGTCATTGTTGTGCAGAAGTCAGGGTAATATTATTTTTATTGTTACATTTTTAGTGTATGTACAGCTCACCTAAGCACTTAGCATTTTATATTTTACCCAAATCTAGCTCCCATTATATTTTCCAAATATTATATGTATATGAATAAACCAAAAGAGGTACCAAAAGGTACCCAGTTTCTATGCATGATAAATAATGATTATTCCTTTCTTCTCTCCAGTAGTGGTATTTAAATACTTATCAAAGAATGCAAGATAGGTCTTAACTCACCAGAACAGACACTAGCTATATATGGCCAATATGTAAGTGTTAATTCAGCTCCCTCACTTGTTAAAATCTGTTTTGTTAGGGGCTTTCATCATCATTTAGTTGATGCCTTATATTAGAGAACTAAAATTAAGATATAACTATTAAATAAAAAAGTATAATGGCTTTATGACAAAAAACAGTTGCTAAAAGAGAAGTGATTAGAAGTAGGGTGTGTAATAAGAAGTTTAAAGCAGAAATCTAAAATAAAAAATGACAAAGAACATTTCAGCATATTTATCTATAGAGTCAAGTGATATCGCATATTGTCATCTGGATGGGTTAGTGTACGCATCAACAATTGCCACTAAAAATAAATGTCTGATTCAGCATCCTATTTTACCAGAAGTTATCTGACAGCTTGTGTCTATTGGAAATGACGTGCATTAAAACAAGATTGCTCGCCATCTGCTAGAAAGTGAAGCAGTGGTTTCTATTATATCTATGTTTAGGGAGAAAATGAGTCAGTTACACCGAGTAGTGAAGTACACATTGCAAGGCAGTGAACTATTATACTCAAGCACGATTGCAATTTGAAACCCTGAAATACAAAAGTATAGACAAAATGTTGCAGTTCGAACTGTCAAAAGAGAAAAGACCATAAGAGAAAATAATTATAATAACAGTAATAAAAATAATGATAATAACAATAATATTTTGTTACAAAATAGCAACTTTTATGTGTATACTCTTCATTTAAGTAAATTGCTCTGTCCAGAAGTTTATCACTAAACAGGAATTCTGCAGCAAAATTTTCTGGGTTCTTCTGACTACGTTACTTCATTACTGGGTAACTGTTTTATCTCACCCCACATCAGTTTCTTTATCTATATATTGGGTATAATAAATAATGCATATTACATAGGCTTTTGTGAGGACTACTTGAATAATACAAGCACTTGGATTATACTAGTAAAGAGCCTGGCAGATAGAGTACATGCAAAATCCCCTAGTAGTTATCATATTAGACATGAGGTTCCATGGCATCTATACATATAAAGAGGTAATATGCTAATTGTCGGTTATGGTGTCCCAGTAACAGCCAATTTGCATATTGACAGACCAGTAGCAGGCTGCGTGCTCAGCAGGGGGCTGGCAGCCGGAGCCAAGTTCCCCTGCGTCAGAGGAGAGTGTCTGACAGGAGCCCAGACTGCAAAGAAGGAAGAGGAAGTGGCCATGGGGAGCTCTTCCAATCCCCCTGCACGGACACCCTACTCCATCCCCCGCATCCCCGGGGGGATGGATGGACACCATACCCCAACCCCTGCACCCCTGGGGGACAGGGAGGCTGACCAGACGGGGAGAAGACCCAGCCTCGGGGGTAGCTGCAGCCTGCCCCTTTGACTCCTGATCTCTTCCCCTGCCACCCCCACCAGGGACGCCCACAACAGCACGCCGGCGACCACCCATCAGTGCCCCTGAGGCACCTGGGGCCTGTGGCCCACCGCTGCCAGGCCCCCCCCACCCGCTGGGACCGGGCACGCCTCTCCTCTCAACAACTCCAGACCTGGGTGGAGGCAGGCCTGAGCAGCCCACCAGAGTCAGACCCTTCCCCCCCAGCAGCAACAGCGCCGTCTCCACAGCGGAAAGGCACTGAACCTCACTGGGGGTGCAGCTAAACCTGCCCTCCTAGCCCACCTGGCTCCGCCCTGGCCTGGCCCCTACCTGGCTCCAGGAGATTGGAGCCCCGCCCTGAGCAGGTACAGCTGCAAAACAGCCACATACAATTTAAAGAATGGCGCCAAGTGGGAAGGTTTGACAGTTACTCCCTGCGGAACCCTCTGCAAAGCTTTCATAGCTACAGTCCCAGGAAACAATCATGCCCTCCTCCCCTAATCAGCACCTGCTACCTGTGACAGTACCCGTGAGCTTAAAAATAACAATCCCTTCCCATTTAGACATCATTTACTTGAAACATTTCTAGGTTTATTAGCTCAGAACCTCCTCATGACAACCCAGTGAGGTAGGCGGAGAAGAGATTACAATTCCCATGGTATATGCGTGTGTATTCAGAAATGAAGCTCAGAGAGGAAAAGTGTCAAGCCCAGTAGTTCCCAAGGTGCAGCACACTCCCCACAGGGGAGGCAATTTGATTTTAAGTGGGGGCAATTCGAAAATGAGTTAACAGTAAATTTTTTGCATTTCTTATGGTTCTCGGGGCCTCATCTATAGCGTATCCTACATAATAAAAGGCTTATATGCAAATGACCGAATGATGGAATGACCAGTTCACTATGATGCGTGCAGACCACCAGGGGGCAGACACTCAATGCAGGAGCTGCCCCCTGGTGTCAGTGTGCTCCCACAGGGGGAGTGCCGCTCAGCCAGAAGCCGGGCTCATGGCTGGCAAGCACAGCAGCAGTGGTGGGAGCCTCTCCTGCCTCTGTGGCAATGCTAAGGATGTCCGACTGACGGCTTAGGCCCACTAAGCCATCAGTCAGACATCCCCCCAGGGCTCCTGGACTGCGAGAGGGTGCAGGCCAGGCTGAGGGACACCCACCCAAGTGCACAAATTTTGTGCACCAGGCCTCTAGTTTTGTTATAAATGCCCTTAGTAAGGCAAAGTTGGTTGGAAAATATGGAGCATACGTAAGTAAAGAATGGGAAAAAAATTATTTTGATTACTAATTAATCTTGACATTTTGTACCCCCTCCCCCATTTAAAATCACTGGAGGTTTCAGAAAAGTCCACCAATGGCTTATATTGCAAAGCTTTCCAGGACAGCCACAAATAATTGACGTGTGAGGAGAACCGCACTCTCATTAACCCTGCACTGCATGGCGCAGTAGCCTGCAGGGATGGAAATTACAAGGCCAACAGCAACAAAACTACAGTGGTCACCTAGTAAGGAAGAGACTCTGTCCTTCCTAGGGACTAAGGACAGAAGTTTGAGCTTTCATCACTTAATGTATCAAAATTAAAACCAGGAGGCAGCAAGTACATCAACTCAGTTCACATGTGGAATGGAGACAGGATCTGGGAACAGGGTGGCACAGAAAAAGATACCACTAGCCTCCCCTCCTGCCCCGCCAAAAAGGAAAAGAAATCAAAATCTGAACAGAGAAAAACTCTTGTTACTCTGGCTAAACATGTTAATATTACATCCATGGTGGACTTGGGGAAACCACTTACACAAGCTCTTAATTTTAGATTACTTATATCCCATTTGTGAATCTGTCTACCTACTTCTATTACTATCAAATAGTATATAGCAATACTTACTTCATGGTTTGGGCTTAAAGTATGCTACCTTTTTAAAATCTCCTGTGTTGTTTTTAGTTTTATGATGGTGTATGAGGACCAAGTAAATGCAACAATCCTGAAGTAGTTGATATGATAGTGAAACTCATGTAACTCACGTAAGTCATTTCTAAATTGGGGGGCAGGCAGCCCCTCTGGGGGGACAAGCAAGCCACAAACTCTAGCAAATGACACCTTAGGGAGCATTTCCCCTGCCTGGGTAAGTCAGCTATACTTAAGACTGTAATGTGACTCTCTCCTTACTCTGCTTTTGCTAAGAATCCCTCATCATCTGATTTCACATCCTGCTCCTGTTGCCTGCACTTACGGGTCCATTGGCCCTCTCAGTCTCTAAAGCTCTTTTCTTCTCAAACTCTGACTTGAATGATGAGAAAAACGCAGGACAATTACTTTCCATTACACACACACACACACACACACACACTTTAGTATTTACCTACCTTCTTTCTCTCAGCCAGTACAAGCTATTTTACATTTAATATTGAGAATAAGTACTCTTCTGGAATGCTACCATATTAACAAGGGCTGACTCTGTGTGGGAAAACAGAGCCCCAGCATTGCAATAACAGTAGAGATGCTGGGGAGAGTTCTTTCTTATATCCTTGTAAGTTATACATTTGGGGAAACCACTCAAAGGCTCTTTAGTTGTATGCCTTTGGCTTTGTGAGTTAGTGATGCTTTCTAAAGGAGTTACACTTCTAGAAGGAGACTTGGGCTCACCAAGAATTCATAGCTCAGTGGGATACAGAAAGCATAAAAGGCATTTTTTAGAGCTTGACTGTAACTGAGTGAGAATGTGGAAGTTTTGGATGTCAGCACTAAAACAAAAAAGATACAATTACTCTGGAAGTAGTCATCTGTTTCCTGATTGATCCACAATTACAGTCATATGATCACTCACAACACAGTTTCTTTTCTATCCCTTTTACAAAAAAAAAAAAAATGAATACTTTCTTTTTAGAGCATTAGGTTTATAGAAAATTGAGCAGATAGAGTTCCATACATCCCTTTCTTCCTCATTCACAATTTCCCCTATTATTAACACCTGGCATCATTGTGTTCACATTTTACAATTAATGAAACAATATTGATGAATTATTAACTAATTCCCATGGTTTACATTGGGATTCATCCTTTATGTGGTACAGTTAGTTATTTGGGTTTTGCCAAATGCATGATGACATGTAGTCACCGTTACAATATCATACAGAATAGTTTCATGACCCTAAGATTTTCTGTATTCTGTCTATTCAGCTCTCCATACTCCCCTGCCCCAACCTCTGGCAACTGCTGATCTTTCCACTTTTCCTGTGGTTTTTCCTTTTCCTGAATATCATCTAGTTTCTTCTTTTAAATTTTCAGCAACAAATTCTATGTGCCATTTTTATTCATCTTCATGGAGTTGATGATATGCAACCTCACAGGTGCCCCATGTTAAGGTTAAACATTCCCACACTGCACACTCTCAAGTGCCATTTTCCTCAGGGATGAGTCCCGAGTGCTCTGGGTGAATGCTGGCCCACACAGACCCCTGCATACTTCATCTTAAAGCTCCCCCACTCAACACTGACTCATTGTGGGTATAGGTAGTGGATAAGAGTGCAGGCTGTGGGGTGACATTGCTGAATTTAAACCCTGACTGTAACACTGACTGGCTTTAAACCTTACCTGTGAAAGAAGATTACACTACTAAGTACATCACAGTACTATAAAGATGAAATTGATCAATGCAAAGGAATCGCTTAGAACAATGACTGGCTCAAAGTCAACTTCCAGTAACATTTTTTGTTGAGATTAATCTCTTTTCTTTTCTTTCTCTGGCTCTCAAATAAAATGGGCCCTATCAGAATTTCAAATTCACAATCTGAAGTTAGCACAAAGCACAAGAAAAACAAGATGGATAATGCAAAACTAGTTAATTGATTCACTTCTCCATATGCAAGAGGAACATTACTTTAGCCTTTAGGTGAATGGTGACTTGAGGTTCTGGGGTACTTGAGATCATATATGAGAACATGTTCAATAAAATCACCTCCACCATGGAGAAGTTCACAGAGCACAGATGAGCTCACTATGAACTCCCTGTGACATAATGACCATCAATTCAAGCAGGGCAAAGAGGCAGAGCAGATGCTCCATAAAGTATTATATGTAATTGGTCTCAGCTGGCTTACATATGCTTCTACAATCTGAACCCTAAGAAGATTTTTTTATTATGACAAATATATAATGTAATGCCCTTTCTAATTCAAACCTTCAGTAAGACTAATCCCAGAAAATGCTATAGCTCAGATATAACTTAGTTACAGATGTTTAAGGCAGGGACACCAATCCTTTAAATGTATCCTGTCTAATAAAAGATTAATATGCAAATTAATCATCACTCCACTACACCCACAAGCCACGCACATCAGCGAGTATGCAAATTAACCCAACCAAGATGTCTGCGGCCACTGAGAGAGGAGGAGGGAGTCTTGCGTTTCCCCGGTGATTGAGGAAGCCAAGCTTTCCACACACCCTGGCCAGCCCAGGCCTACGCTTAAGGCTACAAAGTTTCAATTATATAAGATAAATAAATCCCAACAGAAATGGCTGCCGCCAATGAGCAAGCAGAAGGTTTGGCTCCACTCCAGGCTACAAAGTTTCAATTATAGAAAATAAATAAATCCCAGATACCAGGGCCTCCACTTGGGTCGCCAGGGGGCGTGGCAGGCCTGCAAACCACCACAGGCCCCTCGCCCAGGCTGCCCCACACCCCAAGGGAACCCCCACCCTGATCCGGGACACCCTTCAGGGCAAACCAGCTGGCCCCCACCCATTCACCAGGCCTCTATCCTATCTAATAAAAGAGTAATATGCAGATTGACCATCACTCCAACACACAAGATGACTGCCCCCATGTGGTCAAAGATCCTGCCCCCATGTGGACACAAGATGGCCACCACAAGATGGCCAGCAGGGGAGGGCAGTTGGGAGGGACCAGGCCTGCAAGGGAGGGCAGTTGGGGGCGATCAAGCCTGCAGGGGAGGGCAGTTAGGGGTGACCAGGCCGGCAGAGGAGGGAAGTTGGGGGCAAACAGGTTGGCAGGGGAGCAGTTAGACATCAATCAGGCTGTCAGGGGAGTGGTTAGCGGGTGATCAGGCTGGCAGGCAGAAGTGGTTAGGGGCAATCAGGAAGGCAGGTAAGCAGTTGGGAGCCAGCAGTCCTGGATCGTGAGAGGGATGTCCGACTGTCCATTTAGGCCCAATCCCACCGAGATCAGGCCTAAAGGGGCAGTTGGACATCCCTCGAGGGGTCCCATATTGGAGAGGATGCAGGCTGGGCTGAGGGACACCCACCTCCGTGCACGAATTTCGTGCACCAGGCCTCTAGTTTATAATATAACTGGCTAAACTAAGTATTCCCAATTTATTTGAAAACATTGGATTTGGGTTTAATCATTACAAAAAAAAGAAGTCCTATGAGTTATTGATAGTCACTTTTATTCGTCTTAATGTAATTAATTTTAATAAAATATAGCAAACATTTTTTAATCATATAATATTAAATTATCTGATAAATGTAATCTGATATATAAAAGAATTATGAAAAATTTTTAAAAATGAAACAGACCTAGCTTAAAAAATATTTTCTTTACTAAGCAACCTCAAACTTATGAATTATCAGTCTGCTTATCCTATTTAGATACTTGTCTTTGAATAATAGAAATATATACAGATCCAAAGAATAAGAGGACCTAAAGAAGATAGAATGTCCAGAAACCAGTCCTACTTTTTAACTAGAAATGTCCTTATCTTCAATCATCTAAACCTATGCCTGTCTTATTTATTAGGAAGTCACTAAATATATTCATCTATGGAATAATTAGGAATTGCTCTTTAAATTTAGCATGCTTCAAATAAATAAATAAAAATATGACTGAGAGTCACACTGTTGCAATAATTGCCTTGTTGAGGCAAGTGTCACCTTCACTGGTGTTATTGATGTAGAGTTTTCATTGCCATGTTCGTCATCAACATCATTATTACCATCTCCATCACCGTCCTTGTCTAGTATTTGCATGGCTTTGGTAAAGAACCCCAAAATATCCATTAGGAAGACGAGTTTGCTCTCAAGTAGTGTACATTCCACAGCAAATATTCTATGATATTGAATTAGTACATCTCTCTTCCATTGCCATTGAAAGTATCTGTTTTGCTTTTTCCAGGTTTTTTTTTTTTTTTTTTTTTTTTTTTTTTCTTAACAGAAACTTGGTTAAGTTCAGGTAGCTCTAATGCCCCATACCCTTACCACCACCAAAGCCCATATGACTTAGGGACATTGAACCCACTTCCAGATCTTGAGATGGACTCTAATTAATACAAATGCAAATAGCACATGATATTCTCCTAGGGACTGAAATTGCTCCAGGTATGAGAAAGCAACCTTATGTAGCCCATTCAGGCTGAAGTAACAGATTTAGAGTCCATATTTACCTGCTGTATGAGGATAAGGAAGCAATTTTCCTGAGTTCCCATTGTAGCACCTTATGACCATGGTGGGTAAGGAATTAGGATGTAGCAGTAGATGGCAAAGTGGAGATATGGAAGGGATATGGCTCTCTAGTGATGTCATTGCGGCATCAACTCAGCCAAGCCTGGACCCAACCAAGCGTGCTCTACTCTGGCCTACCTCTTAAGTGAGAAAACAAATGAATTTTCATTTAAGCCAGCTGGAATTAGGATTTTTTTTAAATGTCAAAAGCACTCTAAAACTTACTGTTATTATACAATTTCAACTGTCTTTTCTTTTTCTTCTACCTCTACTATTATCCTCACTAATAATTGATTTTGTCCTCTACTCTCAGAATTTTTGCAAACATTACATTTATTCAGAGTATGCTCCAAAACAAAACAAAACAAAACAAAAGATAAATAATAACCTAGCAAGTATCAAATAAAATCCAAGATCTCCAATCTGGAAAACATGATCTTCTGTGAGTAGTAGCAAGATCTTAAGACACACAATAGAATCATTATCATTCTGATGTCTAAAGAGTTGAAAATAAAATGTTCTCATTGTGTTTTTCCCCATTTCAGAGAAGAGGGTATTTAAGTTTTAGGAATTTGGAACCAGTTATTTAAATAAATTGCCCCCAAATGTAGAGATGTCTGTTATTTCCATTATTGGTCAGAGTATAATCTAGTTGTTTATCTAATTATATATTTTCCAGGCAAACTTTTAATAGATTAGTTGGATATATGAAACAAGAGTAAAAAATGAATCTAATGAAAATTACTCATTGTAGATAAAATAATAAACCTGAGTTCTGAGTATTCAGGGGAGTGTAAAAACTTTGGAAAAAGATGAGCCCACACAATTTAAAATATCTTTTGAAACAAAGGCTTTGACATGCTAATCTTTTCTGCATTTAATTGTTAGTAACCAAAAGGCAAAGAAGTAGAAGGAGGAAAATGAGGAGGAGGAGGAGGAGGAGGAGGAGTATGAGGAGGAGGACGAGGAGGAGGAGAAAGAAATCAGATAGTGGTTATAGTGGCAGAGACAGTCATCTGTTAACCTAGAAACTCATGCTTGTCTCCTTCTAAGATGTGGAGTGGTTGGCAACTTCCCAGATAGAAACTATATTTTCTAGTCCCCTTGATTCTAGATGCAACAAATTGACTAGATGGCATTGCCGGAATACAACCAAAATGGTGCACAGTACCACTGAACTGAAGTTTTAATAAAGCAAATGTGCCATTGGATACTACCAAAAACAAAAAGGACATTTCTGTCTTTCTATCCACTGAAATTTTTGGTAGCAAGTGTTACCATAACAAATTCAAAAGTTGGTAGCATAAGTGCATAACTACCTTCACGAAAACCTAAAATCTATTGGCTCAATGGTAAGGTGGCAGCAGCAGGCTATTGTTCAGGACTAGAAATATTCAAGGTTAAAAACATTAGATTAAAAAAAATGTCATTTGCTCCCTGGCCAGGTAGCTCAGTTGGTTAGAGCATCGTCCCAATACACCAAGGCTGCATGTTGGAAACCCAGTCAGGACAAATACAAGAAGCAAACAATAAATGCATAAGTAAGTGGAACAACAGATAATGTTTCTCTCACTCTCTCACTCTCTCTCTCTCTCTCTCTCTCTCTCTCTCTCAAATCAACAAATAAAATTTTTAAAAAAGTATTATATGCAATATCTTGGAAAATATGTTGAAAGAAAAACAAGTAGTTATTGAGCCCTTGGATTTAAAGGAATAAATTTAAAAGTATAATATTAAAAGTTGTGTGCTTACTTTGGCAAAATTTTACCAAACAAAATAATGTAGGTTAGAATTGGCTGATTGATTGCAAACAACAACAATAACAACAAACAAACACACAAAAATAAACAAACAAACAAAACAAAAAATAAAAAGAAATAAAAAAGAAGAAGAAGAAGAAAGAAAGAGAATAGAAGAAGCCCACAACTGGACCTCCCAGGTTTGGAAAAGCCAATTGCTTCTAGGTCTTGAGAAATAAGAAAAAATACTGAAATGGCTTTGAGCAACAAAAGCCAATTACGACTTCTTGATTAAACAGAGGAATTTAGCCTTTAGACAAAAGGTGTTTGCTTCCCATTAAATCATTGTTTTCAGACCTCAAAATATACTAACAGGGTAAAAGAAGAAACCAAAAGAGTGAGGTAGAAAGAAATAAATTGGATTTAATAATTATTATTAAAATATAACTTTGAATGTGGTTATTGTAACACAGAATGGGAGAAAAAGAAATCCATTTTCTACTAATTTTCAAGGGAAGTTACTAGTATAACTGCAAAAGCCATGAGCTTTGTCTCTTTAAACCTTAAAACAAAATCCCTTTTCTCTTTAAGCCTTAAAACAACTTGAAAGGAACAAGAAATAGTCTGAAATATAGAGAGCCCCCACGGGGAAGATATTCCCCATTTTTAACTTCAGCTATAGTGTTGAGTACAGCAGACTAGAAAAGACCTCCCAAAGGAAGCGTAAGTAAAGGAGAACAATGGACAAGGAGAAATACTGCCGGGATAAGAAGCGTCTAGACAAGTGACTTCCAAACCACCAGGACAGAAGGTCTTCACTTCATTTGCCTGGCAGGATTTCATTACCGCTCTGAACCATCACTACTGTATGGCCTCCACTCTTTTGTTTCCAAATGGCAATTTTATTTAATCACTGGCCCATGAATGTATATAGGGTGTGGAGGGGGCAATGGGTGCAGATATCTTTTCTTTTGGTTCACAGTTTGCTGTACAAGAAACCACAAAGGACATGATGGAGATAATTGTTCATCTCCTGGAAATCCTCTACTTTGACCTAAGTGTAGTGCATTCTATGTATAGTAAGAAAAGTACACAGGAGTATGTGTTAGCCAGAAGAGAAGACAGTGACAGAAATGGAAAAGCAGTCATTAAAAATGCAAGTGCTCGCCCTGGCTGGTGTGGCTCAATGGGTTGGAGTATTTTCCCATATATCCAAAAGTTGTAGGTTTGATTACAGGTCAGGGCACAAAAGAAATACCTGAAAACATGCATGCTTTCACCTCCATGGTATGGTGTTGTCATAAACAAGCAACTGCCTAGCCAGACGCTACTGTGTCTATTTATCCTCAACATGACTCCCTTTCTGCTAGTTGAGAGGAGAATATACAAGGCCCCAAGAGATTCTAGAGCCACAAAATGGAAGGAACCTCCATCCCAGAATCATGGAGGAAGATGTCCAGCAAATATGAATAGCCTCAGTGTATTCATATTTGCGCATAAAATATAATTTTTGTGTTATGTTGCAATTTTAGAGTTTATAAAAGCAACTACCACTATTCTAATAAATACAGTTGTTGTAAGGAGCATTTAATTGATACCACAAAATTTAGTGTGTACCCTATGAAAATTATACACTGAGTGGCCAGATTATTATGATCTCTGAACACATAATAATCTGGCCACTCAGTATATAAATAGATATATATTAGAGGCCCGGTGCATGAATTCCTGCATGGGTGGGGTCCAACAAGCCTGTCCAGGGGGAGGGGACATGGGCAGTTGGCTGGCCTGCCTGCTGGTCGAACTCCTGGTCGAGGGCACAATTTGCATATTAGCCTTTTATTATATAGGATATACACTGATTGGCCAGATTATTATGATTACAGGTCAGGGCACAAAAGAAATACTTGAAAACATGCATGCTTTCACCTCCATGGTATGGTGTTGTCATGAACAAGCATCTGCCTAGCCAGACGCTACTGTGTCTATATATCCTCAACATGACTCCCTTTCTGCTAGTTGAGAGGAGAATATCCAAGGCCCCAAGAGATTCTAGAGCCACAAAATGGAAGGAACCTCCATCCCAGCATAATGCGTTCAGAGATCATAATAATCTGGCCACTCAATGTATTTGTCTAATGCAGTCATTTTCACTAATAAGTAATTATTTTTTTATTTTCCCACTAATAAATAATTAAATTGTATGTAAACAATCGAAATAACTTTATTAGACTAAATTCATAATATAACAAATAATATAAAAATAACAGAATATTTTTTGTTTCCTTAAAAAAGTGAATCCGAGATATTATCAATTTGGAGGCTTTTTGGTCATTGTAGAGTTTAAAACATTTTACATAGGTCCCACACTGAATTTATGAGATAAATTGATTACTTAGGTATACCTTCAAGTTAATTAATTTCCCAATTCTAAATTTAATTCTGCCACCTAGACTGAAGGCTTCCAGAAAGTAGAAATATTTTATGTCATTTAAAAATTGCATTTTATGCCATGTGAAACAAGATTTATAAAGTCAATATAGAGATTTACTAAATAGTTTGGTTGTTGATGATGTTACCATAACTATACCCAGTCATTATGAAGAATAAATATTGTTTGTTTTGTTTTTACCAAAAAGCATTACATTATTTTATGATGTCATTAGGGCACATTTCATCTGTAGTTAAATATTTAGGAAAGCATAAATATTTTGATGCCATATTTTTTTCAGTTTAATTGAGAAATAATTGACATACATCCCTATATAATAAGTTCAAGGCATACAACATGATGATTTAATTTAGATATATTTTGAAATTATTACCACAATGGGTTTAGCTATCACCTATCTTCTCATACAAAAAAAACAAAATCCCTTTGTGATGAGTTCCCTTGGGAATAACTCTCTTAACAACTTTCCTAGGTATCATGCAGAGTGTTAGCTATAGTCATCATGTTTTATAATACATCGCTAGTATTTATAAGTTAGTACCTTTTGACTCTTTTTACTTATAATTAGAAGTCAATAACTTTTGACCATCTTCCTCCAATTCCCCTTCCTCTCACCCTCTGCCACTGGGAATCACAAGTCTGACCTCTTTTTCTAGGAGTTGTTTTTTTGTTTGTTTATTTGTTTGCTTTTAAGAGTCTACAGAAAAGTGAGATCACACAATATTTGTCTTTTTCTTCTAACTTATTTCACTTAGCAAAATGTTATAATGATAATATTTTGATGTCATTGCTATTTTATAGCTGAGTAATACAGATAGAATAAGGTAGATAAAATCATAGAAATACAGTTAATGTTATATAATAATAGCCACTTGAATAAGCTATAGATAAGAAAATGTGGGGGAAAATGTTGAGTAATTCAGACAAATTTGTAAGATTTTGGATGTTGTCACTGTACTGCATTAAACACCCATTGAGTGTAAGAAGAATTTGGCAAATAACTCCCTTGGCACTCTTCTTCATATTGATGAATTCAGAAGTCAGCCAGCCTAAGTACCGCTCCTGTGAGGGGCCAAGATTTTTTAAAATGTACACTAATACCCAAAATAAACTTTTAGCAGTTCATTTCATTTATCATCTTTTTTAAAAAAGAAACTTTAACTTCAAGATGTCCAAGGGAGAAACACAGTAGATCAGTACATAAACTCAGGAGTATTATCATTGGAGCTATTGGAATGTCTCTATTTTTCTCTGTTTTCTTCTAATAAAGAGTAATATGTAAGAAGATTCTATGGATAACTATATTTACAATAACTGTAAGAAATATATGTCTCCTTAAACATTGGGGAGACATATCTGATTGTAGAAGCCTGTCACATGGCTATTTTGAAGAAGTGGAGGAGGCTGCGAGATTATCTATCTCTTTATCATCTAGCTAGCTATCCTATCTAATAAAAAGGGAATATGCTAATTGACCATCACTCCATCACAAAGATGGCTGCACTCACAGCTGAGGCCAAGTTCACATAAGGAGCCTTAAGGAGCAATTAGCAGGGACCTGAGGCTACGCCCTCCCCCACCCCTGTGGGGCTTGACAGGGGACCTCAGGCCATGCCCCCCACCCAGCAGGGCTTGACAGGGGATCTCAGGCTACGTCCTCCACCCTGGCATCAGGCTGGGGGACCTCAGACTGCACTCCCCGTCCCAGCACCGGGCCAGGGGACCTGAGGCTGCACCCCACTGCCTGGCTGGGTTTGACAGGGGACCTCAAGGTGTGCTTTCCATCCTGGTGCTGGGCTAGGGGACCTCAGGCTGCTCCCCCCGTCCTAGCACCGGGCCAGGGGACCTGAGGCTGCGCCCCACTGCCTGGCTGGGCTTGACAGGGGACCTCAGACCATGCCCCCCACCCAGCGGGGCTTGATGGGAGACCTCAGGCCATGTCCCCACCTGGCAGGGCTTGATGGAGGACCTCAAGGCATGCCCCCTGTTCTGGCACTGGGCCAGGGGACCTGAGGCTATGCCCCCTGCCCAGCAGGGCTTGACAAGGGTGGGACTGGCTGGGTCAGGATCTAGCCCAAAGCGGGGGGGGGGGGGGGGGTGGGGGGGAGGGGGAGGGCCGGCTGGGTCTGGGTCTCATGCGATTTTGAGGTGCATGTGGGTGGGCGGGGACTTGACTCTGGGTCCCGTGGTGTGCCCCAGACTCTGACAGGAGGAAGGTTTTCATATACATTTTACTAATTTTCTTCCATCTCTGACACTTCTATTATAGAGAAAGGGCAAATAGCAATATTATTTCCTCTAATTAATCCCCTTTTAATGTGCATGAATTTCATGCACCGGGTCACTAGTAGAAATGTAAGTGTGTGCCTGTGTGTAGGGTAGTTCTGCCTTAAAAAGTTAGGACTAACAATTTGCAACCTATGAAAATGAAAATGTGAATTTCAAAAGATTAGGGACAGTTACAAATTCCCGATGAGCATGAGACTTCTCAAGACTGATACTTCTATGAGGAGAAAAAGAGTACATAGAGGCACTTCTTTACATGCTTACTCATATCCAAAGCCATAGCAACTTCAGTACCATCTATTCTCAAATCAATAAGTAGTAGTTAATTGTGGGGGTTGCAATCTGTAGTTTTAATTTGCCCACAGTATAGTCCGAGGGGCTTAATAGTCAACGGATTGCAACAATCCTAGTTATATGTCCTATTGCAAGTGAATAGTGAGTGCAAGCGCTAACTGGAAACCTGGGCTGGCTCTAGGAGCTCCCTAACAGAGTGAAAAACCGGATGTTTATCCCAAGGGTCTCCTTGTTATCAAACTCTGTTTGTGTACATAGGTAAACCTGCTTCATTTTCTAGTTTCCCACATTCACACAGCACCTCAGATTAGAATCTCATTAGTCAGTCCTGCTCCCTGATGGCTGTTAATTTTGATTCTATCTTTAATTCCTCAGCCATGATTAGTTTCACCAACAGCGAGGATCCAGAGGGGGGATGGGAAAGGGTGTATTAACTATTAAATACTGCAAATCACTCCCACCTGAATTCAATTTCTGAGACTTGAGCTTCACTCCTCTGCCTCCTGTCAGATGTCCTGCTCATGCAGAGAACAAAAACAACATACTTTCCCCTCAATACTAACATGGGGTCATGGATTAACAAATAAATCCCGCAAATCACTCTCTCTTTCTACAAGTCAAAAGTCTATTCTCCATAGAAAGAGGTTATACACTGAACTTGGAAAATTTTCAATTTCTGCTGTTTCACATGACATAGGAGATTTTCCCTCTCCCTCAACTTAGCCATCGCATGACTATTGATTTTGGATCTATACATGGTACCCAAAATCTTTGAAATATATTTTTCCAAATTTTCAATTTCAACTTCAGTACTATCATTAAAATATCTCTTTAAATTTATACAGTTTTTCTAACAATTATCAGGGTTAGGATTAATTGATCCCCCTTTTTCAGTATTGTTGAAACAATTTTGACATTTATGGTGAAATGAATTCTTGTCTCCAGTTTAGTGTAAGGATTTTATTTTATTATTATTTTATTATTTTTAAAAATATATTTTTATTTATTTCAGAGAGGGAGGGAGAGAGAAAGAGAGATAGAAACATCAATTATGAGAGAGAATCATTGATCGGCTGCCTCCTGCATGCCCCACACTGGTGATTGAGCCCTCAACCCCGGACATGTGCCCTGACCAGGAATCAAACCGCGACCTCCTTGTTCATAGTTGCTCAACCACTGAGCCATGCCAGCCGGGCAGTGTGATTATTTTAATAGGAAGTTCAGGGCCATGCCTTAGAAACAAAATTATAAACTAGCTCACTCCTGCCTTTAGCTATAATTCTCATTGGGCCCAAATACTACATGGTTTACTATTGAAACAATGTTATATTTAAAAACACAGGTTAAATGGCAAAGAAAACTAGGAAAGGATTTTATTCTTTTGAAAGACCTTAAAGTTAATTTAAACACATCTTGCACAAAATAAATTATTAAAGTAATGTTGCCTCTGCTACCTTCCCTATAGCACAGTTACTCTGTACAACCTACAACTTTCTACATATACTTCATATTTATTCCCAGGCTATATCACTTTTATTTCTCAGTACTTTCTTATATAATATTTTAGTCTTTATAAAATAAACCATTTTAGGAAGGTTTGTAGTAGACATAATGGTATCATAAATGTTGAACACATTAGTAGTTATTTTTGAGGCAGCATGTAAAAGAGAAACTCACATATTCTACAGCTCAGAAAGTGTTAGGGTAGGATTAATATTATTCAGCAATTTTTAAAATATGTTTTTATTGATTTTAGATAGAGAGGAAGGTAGAGGGAGAGAAAGAGAAACACAAATTGGCTGCCTCCTGCACACCCCCTACTGAGGAACATGCCCTCAACCCAGGCATGCGCCCTGCCTGGGAATGGAACCTGTGACCTTGCAGTGCATGGAACAACACTCAACCAAGTGAGCCACACCAATCAGGGCATTACTCATTATTTTTAAGATAAGAAAAAGGGTACAAAGAAGCATCTAATATCACACAACTAGTTCTTGGTGCAGCCAGAATTTGGTCTCAGGGAAAGTGACTCCAGCATTAAGCTTTACATCATTAAAAGCAGAGACAAATAGCAGAAATGGTGGTTTTGATGTTGGTTGGACTATGATCTCCATGCCACCTTTCAATCTAATGGAAATTTCTTCAAGAAAATATATTGCCAAAATTTGAAAGGTAAAAGAAAAATCTCAAGAAGCATCTCTAGAATTAGTAATCTATATTCAAACAATGAAGAGCAATTTTAAAAAATCCATAGAGGGAATAACAATAATACTATGAGAGGCCTTTGATAAAAATGGAATAGGAGGTAGACACAGTGAAGTTAAATGTGTAGCCAAATGAAAGATTTTTTTTCAATGCAGCCTTTAGAGAGGTAAGTCAAATATTTTTCTATTTCCATCATTTTCAGGTCAAGCTCTTAGAGTCAGGTCAACTTTTAATACATTCTCATGTTTCCCAACTGAAGTTATAACCAAAAAAGCAAAGATATATCACCCCATACAATTAGGAGTAGGTGGGAGAAAAGACAGCTTGCATATTTCTCCTCTAGTGGGCCATGCAGCGGAGTCCTTGTCTCAACTATTCAAATTATTCTCACCCAGCCCCAAAGTTAAAGCTAAAGGAAAACACCCACTGTTCCTTCCCTAGACAGCATCACATTAATCCTAGCCAAATATCTGATATTAAAAGAAAAGTAGAATATATTTGAAAGTGTTCTATTACATCTAGGCTTATATTTATAAAAGAGCGGAGCGTTTCCTTCTCTGATTTCTACGACTCATTGTTGAAAAACGGTGTTAGAGAGACGGAGCAAATGCAAAGAAAAATTTCAAAGAACTTGTTATGATAAATGACAAAGTTCCATTTAGACAGTTACTAGGCCCAAAGGAATCCAGCCTAGAACAGATGCAAACAATGTGGGGGTTTTCTATTCCTGATTCCTTGGACAAAAATGAACAAATATGGTTCTTTCAGTAATGACAGGGAGAAATAGGAAGCTTGAGAACATAGACTATGTTGCTGCATAGAAATGGAAATGGTGTCCACATATATATTTTAGATGGGCCATTTTATTTGTAAAGCATCTCTGGATCTGTGCTTATAAGAATGGGAAGAGCTAAGAGAGGTAGAATGAGGGGAGACATACCATAGTTTCACCTTCTAACATTTTCGACAGACAAGTCTGTCTAAAGGCTAATTTGAAATTCAGTTAGCACATACAGGGAAAAACACGCAAGCAAATATATTTCTAAACAGAATGCCGAAAGGATGTTGTTAGCGCATTTGTAAATTTCCAATTTTTTCTTACTACACTTATCCAACAATGCAAACAAATCAGTTTAAATACAACTTCTTTTACTAATGCCTCTTGAAGCATCACTGCAGTCAGAATGAGTCAAGGAACCATCTGCTGCAAATACAAATAGAGCTCCATTCAGGAATTATATTACACTGCCTTCCTGGCTAAGTTCTTACGTGCAAGCTGTTCTTGTCAAAATCAGAACCATTGTGATGATGCATCTTAATAGTCAATCAGACTTTAAGTAAAGAGTGACAAAAGTCCACATATGGATGACAGCTGTTTCTTCAGTAAATATTTTCCCATTTATTGAACGGAGGCTTATGGCAGCTTAGGATATGTTCCATCAGACATTTCAGCCTGAACTGCCTGGGGATGATTCAAGCAATAAGGATAAAATTCAATTTTCACATCTTTGCTACAGCTTACACCTGAAAAAACAACAGATCCTCCAATAAAAGTTGAAACTATGTCATTAATTTGACAGTATCCTTGACTAATACTGATGATGACAGACCTAAATTGATGACTCTACTTTTTTTGCCCCTCCCCTGGAATACTAGCATTTGTAAAATTTAAGTAAAACCCATGTATTGACTTTCTAATCATATAAAAAAGTTGATGGGGATTTAAACATTTATGACTACTTTTGATAAATTATTAAATATTAGACAAGATTAATGAGCCTTTATCTAAAAGAAGCTCAGATATGATCTCTTTTTAACCAAGAAAATGGCTTGCAAAATTGGGAAGTCAATAAAAATGTGCAGATAGATATTGTTTCTCAGCATCTGCATGCTAAATGACACCCTTTTTTTCTTCCTTTAATGCAGTTGTTAAAATCAACATTTAAAAAATATTAAGCATGTAGTCTTATATTCCACAACTGTCATCTGACTCTGATCTTTTTTTAAAATGGAAATTCCTTTAGATCTAACACTAAAAACAAGAATGTCTTACCCTGCTATTGGATCTACGGCTATTGCCTTAGGATTGTGAAGCTCCAGATCAATCAGGGTGACACACACAGACCCGTTGTAATTGCAAACAAAGATCCGGTCACTGACATGGTCCACGAAGTAGAGATTTCTGGTGAGCCAGTCAATCGCCATGTGTTCCACATCTGAAAAACACACACACAAAATCATTGAATCACAGGTGCAAATCGAATATCATGAGCCAAAGTGTACATAGGTCTGCCCAAACCATCACAGAGGACATTTTGGGAGTATAGGTTGTTTTATGATAAAAAAACAAAAACAAAAAAACACACAAAAAAACTGCAAAAAAAATTTGTTGTTATGCCAAAATAAGTGATTTAAGTATTCTGTAAAAACAAAAGTTTCTTGATAACATTCTTCTTGCTATTTAAAGACTGAAGATGACTTAGACACAAATGGATGAAGAGTTTATAAATCCTAAAATATAGTTACTACAATAAAATTTTACTAGTTTTTGCATTTGCCCAAAATAGTTCATTCAACCCAATTGTCATAACTGGCTCAATGGCACAGCTAAACTCTTTAGTAGTAAGAAGGGTGAACATTTTTTGTGAACTTAAAGTAAATCCTTATTTTAAGATCCTCTTCTGTTACAAAAAGGAAGGATGGAGAAGATGGAAGAGGAGAGCTGTAAGATCCTTTGTTTATAAAATGTTTCCAAAACTTGGAAGTAAAGCAAAAGGAGGGGTGGAATGTTCTTTCAATGATGTGTGTAGGCATTGCGAAACATGCCTGCTCAAAGATGAATTAATTCTTTATAAGAGTGATGTTCAGTAGTACTTGCTGTGATGATAGAAATACTTTATATCTGTGCTGTTCAGTAAAGGAGCCACTAGCCACATGTGTCTAGTGAGCACTTAAAATATGGCTAGTACAACTGGGAAACTTAATCTTTACTATATTTCATTTTAATTAATTCAAATTTAAATATTAAAAAATGTAGGGAGCTAGTGGCTGCTATGGATGGTGCAACTCTTAAAAAAAACATGTTTGACTTGAATATTTTCTATTTGATCAGATTATAAAATTTCATGCTAATTAGATTTTTTTTTCTGAAAAAAAAGATAATCCCAAACCATTAACCATTTTTAAATCTAATCTATAAATCTTATTTAAAAATTCTTTTCCTTTAAAATACCTATAAATATTTTATCCTACTAATGCTCTTAGAGCAGCAATATTGGGCTGGTTCCCTCAATAATGCCTTAAATAAATACATTTCTGATTTTTATTCCTTCCTGAATTTTATGAGTCTTATTTTTACGTATGGAAATTATACTTTGACGCCTCCCTGCTTGAACTCACAATGGATCTATGATTCATTGACTAAGAAGTATTTTCTTCTTCAGTCTGAACCTAAACATTTCTCCAACTCTATGCTTCAAAAGAATTCCTTAGTAACATGCTGCTTCAGTTCATATTTTCTCAACAGAAAGACTAATGAAGATGCATGTGCCATCATTATTATTTATAATGGTATATTGTCAAAGCAAAACAGAGAGAGCAGGGACTTTGTGGGAATGTTTACCGTGCCTTACAAGGACAAGCAGAAAGTGGATATTGTATTCATTGGAAACACATTTTCAAACAAGTGATTACAGTTCCATTCCTAAATTACACAGTCCTTATGGCAGCATAAGCATTTAAATGTTTCATGCAACACATGAAACTTTTTTTCTCAACCAGTACAGCAACCAGAATTTTTATTATTTATTTATTTATTTATTTATCCTCACCCAAGGATATTTTTCCATTGATTTTTAGAGAGCATGTAAGAGAGAGGGAAAGACAGAGAGAAACAGCAACGTGAAAGAAACACATTGATTGGTTCCTCCTGCACACGCCCTGACTGGGGCCAGCACTGGGGAGGAGCCTGTCACCAAGGTATGTGCCATTCACCAGAATTGAATCCAGGACTCTGTCCAAAGGCCGACGCTCTATCCACTCGGCCACACCAGCTAGGGCAGCTACCAGAATTTTTAAAAATATGGACTATTTCTCAGTCTCCAGAAATCTGTAAATGTATGCTTTGTTTGGTTTGTTAATATTTTTGTATTATTATATCAGCTACCGCACAGAACTCACTGTTTCCAATGTCATTGTACATATCTTGGATTCAGATAATATGCCAGAGTATGTTCAATGATCCATCCCTCATGCTAGGCATGCAGTTGGTTTAGTGTATGCACTTGTAATCCCAGACAAAATAGCTGTTTGACAGCATTTACACCTTCTTTCAACTCAGTATTATAACAACTACCCGAGTTTGAAGGAGCAAGCTCTCACTAAATAGCCTGATAATTAGAAAACACTTAGTAATTGTAGGAATTGGTTTAGTTTCTTATATTTGAAGTTTCTATCTGTTCTTAATGAGATTTTTATTAAGATAGGAAAATTAAGGCAATTGGAATTCAAGTAAGCTGACAAATAGATAAATTTGGCTAAAATGATTTGAACATTTTAGGAGAGAGGTGAATTTTTATAGAAAACAGATTCAGCATTTCATTTTCTGATATATAACAAAGTTCATTGGAAATTGCTAAAGATAGCTATAATTGTTTTATGACATTATATTACAAAATAATTTCTAAGTTTTTTGTAGTAAGACCTTTATTACTTCACTAGAGGCCCGGTGTACGAAAACCTGTGCACTCGGGGGACTCTCTCAGCCTGTCCTGCGTCCTCTTGCAGTCTGGGAGCTCTCAGGGGATGTCCGGTTGACAATTGGCAGGCTGATCAGGGGGTAGCGCCAGTGAGTGGCTGGCCCCGCCCCCCATTGCCCCTCTGCCACTGCTGGTTGCCGCTGCCCCCCCCCCCATTGACATCCCCTCCTTCTGCCCGCTGGCACTTGCTGGCCCCGCCCCCACACACACACAAACCAACTGGTTGTTCAGTTGATTTGCATATTATGCTAGAGAAGGAGTATTATTTTCCTGGGGTTTGCCCCATGGCACTTCAGATGAATACACTCGGAAATAAATATACTTCTACTTTTAGAATACAGAAAGAAGAGTGTCTTCAGATAGTTTAGGCTGCTACAATGAAACACTATAGACTGGGTGTCTTAAACAATAAGCATTTATTTCCCACTGTTCTGGAAGCTGGGATGTTCAAGATCATGGTGCTGGCTGATTCCGTGTCCGGTGAGGGCTCTCTTTCTGGTTCAAATAAGTACCTTTTTTTTCCTGCTTTTTAAAGATGTCTTTAATTCAAACACACACACTCACACACACACACACACACACACACACTTTTCTCATTCCCTTCCACTTTACTCCCTTCTGCCCAGCCCCTACCCCCCCTCCAATTACCTTTTCTTTCTGTATCCAAACATGGTAGAGAGAAAGAGTGAGAGTTCTAGTCACCTTGGATTTTATAAGGGTATAAATCCCATCATGGGGGTTCTACTCTCACAACTTTCCCTAAACCTAATTACACTCAAAGACCCTTCCTCCAAATACCATCACATTGGGAGATAGAGCTTCAACATAAGAATCTTGGGAAGACACATTCAGGTCATAGCATTCAGAACTATAGAAATCACAATTCATATTGAAATCCACATATCCTCTCTAATAAAATGGTAATATGCAAATTAACCATCACTCCGTTACATAAGCCATGCCCACTAACCAAGCCAAGCCCACCAGCCAATCAGGGCGAGTATGCAAATTAACCCAAACCAAGATGGCTACAGCCACAGAGAGCAAGGTTTCCTAGGTAACAGAGCAAGCCAAGCTTTCCATAGCCGTTGCAGGCCTAAGCCTCCACTCAAGCTACAAAGTTTCAATTATAGAAAGTAAACAAATTCAAACAAATGGCGGCAGAATGGAGCTTGAGAGAGCAGGCCAGGGTTGCCGGCGGCAACAGGGGAAGCAAAGCTTTCCGCACACGCTGGCCGGGTTCACCCGCTTAAGGCTACAAAGTTTCAATTGTAGAAGGTGAATTAATTGCCACAGAAATGGCTGCCACCCCAGAGGGAGCAGCAGGCTTGGCTCCACTTCAGGCTACAAAGTTTCAATTGTAGAAGGAAAATAAATCCCAGATACCAGGGCCTCTGCTTGGGTCGCCAGGGGGCGTGGCCGGCCTGCAAACCACCACAGGCCCCTTGCTCAGGCCGCCCCACGCCCCAAAGAACCCCACCCTGATCCGGGACACCCTTCAGGGCAAACCAGCTGGCCCCCACCTGTGCACCAGGCCTCTATCTTATCTAATAAAATAGTAATATACAGATTGATCATCACTGCAACACACAATATAGCTGCCCCCATGTGGTCAAAGATCCTGCCCCCATGTGGACACAAGATGGCCACTACAAGATGGCCAGCAGGGGAGGGCAGTTGGGAGGCACCGGCCTGCAAGGGAGGGCAGTTGGAAGTGATCAACCCTGCAGGAGAGGGTAGTTAGGGGTGACCAGGCTGGCAGAGGAGGGAAGTTGGGGCAAACAGGCTGGCAGCGGAGTGGTTAGGGGGTGTTCAGGCTGGCAGGCAGAAGCGGTTAGGGGCAATCAGGAAGGCAGGCAGGCAAGCAGTTGGGAGCCAGTAGTCCTGGATTGTGAGAGGGATGTCCGACTGCCCGTTTAGGCCCGATCCCAACAGGATCGGGCCTAAACGGGCAGTCGGACATCCCTCCAGGAGTCCCAGATTAGAGAGGGTACAGGCTGGGCTGAGGGACAACCCCCTGCTGTGCACGAATTTTGTGCACCGGGCTACTAGTGATAAATAAAATAATTGCTAAGAATAAATTCTAAAATATCTCATATTTATACATTACATCAGCAATTTTCAACCCGAGTGCTGTGGCACACTGGTATGCCACAAGAATTTTTAAAACATGTAATACCTGACTGTTTAGTCAGGGATATTGACCTCTTTTCCCTTAGCTTGTCAAATAGAATAAATGACAAAGCCAACATAACACTGGTCCATGGTAAATGAATCAAAATCATACCTATTTTTTTTGTCAGATTGGCAGAAAATGTAACATATTTTTTGTGCTGCAAAATTTTAGTAATTAGTTTAGGTGTGCCATGAAATGAAAAGCGTTAAAAATCATGTCATTACATCTTATCTCAATACCCATCTTAGGTACTATTTTGGATTGAAAAATACCTATTTTTAAAACTCTCATTTTCATATGTAAATACCACTTGGTCTTGGAGCAAGCCAAAATGTCATTATTAATCTTAATGTTTCTTGTTATTTAAGTTCCAACAAAAAGTTCCAAGAAAATTAAGTATTTATTGTATATCTGGCTAGAATAATCTTTCAATACTTCTCAACTTTTTATAATAATTTTTTGAAATAAATCAGATGACACATTCAATATGAACTACCAAAAATGAATTGACTATCTGCATGACTCAAGGGAGGAAAGTTGGAATATGCAGATAATTGAGTTTGAGTTTATAAAAATAATTACCTTGATTCTCCATGTAATTTTGTATAAATATTATCCCAGTAACATAGGATGCACAACATTAATAGAGAGTCTCAAAATAATAGCTCGATGTAAAGAGAGATGATTATTTGCATAATTGACACATTATACGTATTTTCCCTCAATTATCTGTACTTTAGGAACAAACACCTTTTTTTCACAAATTATCTAATAACTGCTATAATTTCCAATGGCATTTTGTGTAATTGCAATCATAATGTACTTTTTTAAGTTAAAATATTTTGTGGTGATACCCATGTATACTTCTAATTTACTTAATTATATTTTTCTTACAAATTAATTACTCAAAGCTCTAAGACAGAGTAAAATATCTGAAACAGAGGGAAGGTTAAAAACCTTTATTTATTTTTAAATGTCGTTTTAAAAGTGTAATGGGAGGGTCCTGTTCAGAAGTTCAGAGACAGTTAAATAGCTCTCTTGGAGATAACAAAAATCAAACAACAAAAAGATCATTTTTTTCAAAATCCACATATGATCCTCAGTAGAATTCAATTAGGGCATCTTTCTTCCTGCCAGATGTGACCCATCCCCCATGTCTATGAAGGTAGATGTTCCTAAACTTGAAGAGTTCCTAAAGTCAGGGGCGAGGAGACAAACAATAGACTGGGCATAATAGGCACCTTGGAGAAAATATGGGAGTTTTTTCTTTAAGTAAATTGATGATTCCAAGGAAAGATATGAAATTGCGGAAACCACACTGCGACATACGTACTCTGAATAAAAATAATGTGTGGAGTTGAAATATTCACACACACACACACACACACACACTCTCTCTCTCCGCAGAGCCACTTCAGAAGGAAAAATATATTATTTTTAATTCCTAAATAAGAAGAACAAAACATAGTAATCACTGGTTCCTATACTGATTTTATTTCACTCATAAGGAACTATGGTCAAACAAGAATTTCTACTAAGAAAATATGATATTAACTATTTATTCATGCTGTTATTAAAATGATAAAGTCTTACAGAATATTTCAAGCACAGATCTAATCATCAGATTTACAATTTCAGGAAATCCATTTGCATTGTTCACCAAAAGGATTACCAGGCTTTGGGGAATTACTTCATGCTTACCACTCCCAGAAAAGGTATATATCAACCAGAATGTCAATTTGTTAATTTATGACTACTGATAATGAGGCCCTTGTAATCAATAGGATAGCACAATTACTAACAGGCACCATCCTAACAAATTCCTTTCTAGAATTATTGTATCTGAAAAACCAAACCTGAAAGTTCTTTGAAAACACAGAATCAAAGCAAAGGAAACTCCATAGACCTGAGGGTTAGGCCTTCTAAATTTTATGAGGTGCTTAGAAAGTTATCAGAGCTGCACTATAAATTCTACCCTTTTGACAACTAGAGTACCTCAGCATAGTCTGTCTATCTGTTATCATCTATCTATCTATCTATCTATCTATCTATCTATCTATCTATCTATCTTCATCATCATCATCATCATCATCATCATCATCATCATCATCTATAGATATATAACTATATCTATCTATATTTATATATGCATACTAGAGTCTAGGTGCACAAAATTTTTGCACTGGGGGGGCGGTGTCCCTCAGCCCAGCCTGCAACCTCTCCAATCTGGGACCCCTCAGGGAATGTCCAACTGCTGGCAGTCGGACCTCCCTCTCACAATCCGGGACTGCTGGCTCCCAACTGCTTGCCTGCCTGCCAGCCTGATCACCCCTAACCACTCCCTTGCCAGCCTGATCGACACCTAACTGTTCCCCTGCTGGCCCGATTGCCCCCAACTGCCCTCCCCTGCTGGCCTGGTCACCCCCAACTGCCCTCCCCTGCAGGCCTGGTCGCCCCAACTGCCCTCCCTCCCCTGCAGGCCCAGGTGCCCCTAACTGCCCTCCCTTGCCAGCCATCTTGTGGTAATCATCTTTGACTACATGGGGGCAGCCCTCTTGTGCAAGGGCGTGAGGGTCAATTTGCATATTGCCTCTTGATTATATAGGATTATATAGGATATATAAATTTAGGGCAATATTTCACAAACATTTTAAAATTTCTTCACCATCTCATCATTTGACATTTCTTTTCTACTATCAAGAGGTTTTGTCACCATATTCTCATCCAACTCATGAAAAATGTTTGTTATAATTAAATCAGATATCCCTTGATACGGCATACATTTCTAAGTTCTAGAATACTTTTTGCTACCATCCTCAACCACTAGTTTCAGTAATTAACATTGTGGATTTTAAAACATGTTTCATGACTTATTAATGATGAAAACAGCATTGTGTCTTCCACATTTCAGATTGGTAGATAAAGAGAACCTGCCTAATGCTATGTCCTACCTGAAATAGATAAGTGTGATGGGGCCACTTTGATTACTAAAATCCATAAAGTTCTATACAGCATCAAGACAAATTTAGAGGGAAAAATGTTTGTGTCTAATAAATGTGTAAAGTACATTTTACCAACTTCAAAGAAAAATAAACATGAACAGTTGAAGTTCAGCATCTCCCTAATTTCTGTTTTGGTGAGTTTCAAGCATGTTGCCAAATGACAATACAATAGTAATTGAGTTCTTTATAACATGGCAACTGAGCTAACAATAAAGACAAATTTACAGAGAAACTTTTGTGTTTTTTTTTGTTTTTTTGTGTTTTTTTTTTCTTTTTCTTTTTAACTAGGCATTCAAAATGGCCTTTTATGGTTGTGTTCTTGTTGTAAATCAGAACAGCTTACTTACTTCAAAGTACAAATCCATCTAATGTTAATGTAAAAATTAAAGAATAATTTAATACCAATGCCTACAACATTAAGCATTTGAAATCAAGAAGGGATTTCTGCTAGTTCTCTAAAAATGTGTCCTCAGATAAACAGCTTTGCTAAATTTAACTCTTTTTGTTAGGTTGTTTGTTTGCTTTGAGCTCTCAATGAATGGCCTGGTAACTTTGCTAAAATTCAAGAGTGCAGCAGGAATACATTATTGCATTAAACACACACACACACACACACACACACACACACACACACACACACACACACACACACAGCAGTCATGTCTCAAAAAAGTCATTTTTATGTTTTCATATAAATATGCTAAATAGAAGAAGAGAAGCTTTTAAGAGATATAAAAGGTTTAATAAAACATGTATTTCCTTATAAAACAGCATTTATTTAAAAATGCATCTCTGGGAATAGTTATGTCCTCCTGGAGTATGTACTTTGGATTCTTCACAGATATTCCCTAGGAAATACTAAAAAAGCAGTTATTGCAATCAAAATGTTGTGCAGTATTTGTATCTTCACAAGATATACTGGTCAAAAAGTCTGAATTCTAAACAGCTAAAACAAAGAAAGAAAGGGGGAAAAACACCATTTGCCTGGCTAGGTTCACTCAGTAGGTTGGAGTGTCATCCCATACACCAAAAAGGTTTCAGGTTACATTGTTGGTCAGGGCACATACCTAGGTTTCAGGTTCTATCCTGGGTCTGGATGCATATGGGAGGAAGCTGATAGATGTTTCTCTCTCACATTGATGTTTCTCTCTATCTTTTCTCTCTCTCTAAAATTTATAAAAACATATCCTCAGGTGAGGATTAAAAAAAGCACACCTTTTTTATGGAAGGGAGAAATCTAGTCTCATTGATTTACAAGAGAAGAATGGTCATATTGCCTTTTCAGTTCTCAGCTAGGAGCAAAACAATTCCTGAACTTTTTATAATGGATGCTAAAACCAGAACTGACCAATTGTTGAATGAACTTCATCTCCAATGAAGAATAAAAAGCATAAATTCTGGGTTCAAGGTAAGACTTCTGTCAGGACTACTCAGAGGCTGAGAGACACAAAGAATACCCTGACCCTGCTCTTCATATCCCAAAATGCATCTGGAGCCTCAATAATAGCTAAGTGTATGGGATTGGGATCAGAAGCACATCCACCATTTTATGCATCCAAGGACCTAAATACAAGATAGTAGAACTTCCTTCCTAATAAAAAGTCTACGCAGACCAATGGAAGGAGAAGGGTTAAAAAGTCCACTGTGTTGTTCTGTTTGATCTCTCTACTAAACTTAATTGACTTTTATTATAAAAGCTTTGGCTCCAATACTGTTTAATTATAACTGAGAAAACTAAAAAAGGTTTGGGTCAAGTTCTTCCTATGGTCATTGATGTTAAATTTCAAAATAAATCTACAGGCACACACCCTAGGGAAGTCAGAGACTGAGCCCAAGTCAAAGCCAGTAGTCGCTGAACAGACCCAGTAACCGAGAAACACGAAGACTAACATGTGAGGCTGTTATCTAGACACAGATCAGATCTTACTAGCCATCATTCAGACTGGTTTTCTAAATATCTCTGGTAGTGATTTGGCATGGGCTCTCCAGAAATTGGCTCTACCCTTGTTCCCTCTAATTCTTAACTTCTCATCCTTTACTTACATCTTAAGCTTAAAGGAGCCACCCTTTCGGAGGGAAAACTAACAGGTCAACAGAAGATTAAAATACTGTGTATAATCCATTTGCCCTATCATGTCCTGGGTCACGTAGAAAGGGCTACTCAACTCAACAGTAAAACTTTTGGAAAGGACACGATATCTTATAAAATGAGCAAGAGAAGATTGGTTATAGGAAATGAGAACCTATTTTCTAGCTGAAGAAGCAGATTATACAAACATACATGGAAAACAGAAAAATAAGTGCCTTATAAGTGTAAGTACTGCTTTTTATGTGGACCATGGGATTTGAGTGGGAACAGGCAAGGTGGGTCAGCTGCCTGCAGAAAAGCCAGATGATAAAATTTTGTTTTATCCTGAGGTAAATGGGAAGCTGCTACGTTATATAGCATGTAAAATTTCCTACACTAATTTGACCACAAAATCTTTTCCAAGAATGTCTTACATTTTGATTTTAATAATGATGAATTATGATCACTCTAGCAGAGGTGTAGAGATTGAAGTGGACATATAAACCCACATTGGAACACTAGAGTGTATAATTTCAGTAGTAATCAAAGAAGGCAAATTAAAACAATGTGAGTGACTTTTCATTAACGAGGTAGAGAAAGATAATTATAGAGGAAAATTCATAACAATTCAATATTTAATATACTAGTATACCTTGTAAATAAATTAGGCCAAGTTTCTATGATGATCTCTACAACATTATAAGACTGAATAAACATAAGGTGTTGCTATAAAGTTGCATAATCATCTTCTAAAGTACAGACTCACTATGAGTTGACTAATTTGGAATTAGTATTTGTACAGTTATAGGTGGATTATTGTGTCACAATATTAGCTCTGAATTTTCAATAGGGAAATAGCCTGATTATTCTTGTCCAGCTATACCTTGATAGATGACGCTTGTGAAAAAGTGAAGACTGTGAAATTCCTAGGCTGAACTGAGGTAAGTAGGGAATCCTATCTAATAATAGACAAATATGCAAATTGACCATATCTCCAACACACCCACAAACCACACCCACCATCCAATCAGAACGAGTATGCAAATTAACCCAAACCAAGATGGCTACAGCCACAGAGAGAAAGGTTTCCTAGGTAACAGAGGAAGCCAAGCTTTCCGCCTGCCCTTGCCAGGCCTAAGCCTCCACTCAAGCTACAAAGTTTCAATTATAGAAGGTAAACAAATTCAAACAAATGGCGGCAGAATGGAGCTTGAGAGAGCAGGCCAGGGTTTCCGCCGGCAACAGGGGAAGCAAAGCTTTCTGCACACCCTGGCCCAGCCCACCCGCTTAAGGCAACAAAGTTTCAATTATAACCCCAACACAAATGGCTGCCGGCCTCGGAGGGAGCCCCAGGCTTGGCTCTGCTCCAGGCTACAAAGTTTCAATTGTAGAAGGAGAATAAATTCCAGATACCAGGGCCTCCACTTGCATTGCCAGGGATTGTGGCCAGCCTGCAAACCACCACAGGCCCCTCGCTCAGGCCGCCCCACACCCCAAGGGAACCCCACCTTGATCAGGGACACCCTTCAGGGCAAACCAGCCTCCCCCCACCCCTGTATAAGGCCTCTATCCTATCTAATAAAAGAGTAATATGCAGATTGATCATCACTGCAACACACAATATAGCTGCCCCCATGTGGTCAAAGATCCTGCCCTCATGTGTACACAAGATGGCCACCACAAGATGGCCAGCAGGAGAGGGCAGTTGGGAGGCACCCAGCCTACAAGGGAGGGCAGTTGAGAGGGACCAAGCCTGCAAGAGAGGGCAGTTGGAGGTGATCAACCCTGCAGGAGAGGGCAGTTAGGGGTGACCAGGCCGGCAGAGGAGGGAAGTTGGGGGCAAACAGGCTGTCAGCAGAGTGGTTAGGGGGTGATCAGGCTGGCAGGCATAAGCGGTTAGGGGCAATCAGGAAGGCAGGCAGGCAAGCAGTTGGGAGCCAGCAGTCCTGGATTGTGAGAGGGATGTCCGACTGCCCGTTTAGGCCCGATCCTGGTGGGATCGGGCCTAAACGGGCAGTCAGACACCCCTCAAGGGGTCCCATATTGGAGAGGGTACAGGCTGGGCTGAGGGACAACCCCCCTCCGTGCACGAATTTCGTGCACCGGGCCTCTAGTCTTACCTAATAATAGACAAACATGTAAATTGACCATACCTCTGCTACACCCACAACCAATCAGAGTGAGTATGCAAAGAAGGCCAAAGATGGCAGCCACCCAGCTGCTCTAGGCACAGAGTGTCCAGGGGTGCAGGATGCCTGCTCTGAGAGGGAGGGCAGGGGGCAAAGGGATCTACAGGAGTGGCACTCCAGCCACAGCGAAGAGGAAGACTGCAGACTCCGGAGTCTGCAGGGAGGATGAAGATGGCAGACTCCAGCCTGAGTCTGCAGCGAAGACAAAGTCAGCAGGCTCTGGCCGGAGCGAAGGCCTGGGTCCCAGGTGCCAGAGGAAAACCGGTGCTAGAAGCCAAGGGAAGGAAGGCCTATTGCACGAATCTCTTCGTGCAATGGGCCACTAGTATTTTATAATCAACAAAGGTCATTGATTAGTACTTACTGAGACCAAGAGGTAAAGATTTATTCTTAACTTAAAAAATTTAAGTTTTAAGCTCATTTTCTCATTTACAAACTGACAGTTATAAATTGTACACAGTTCATATAATTTTTGTGATAACAATGAGGTATACATTCAGAATTATTAATGTACTAGATAATATTCGGTAAAATGTTATGTGGTTATTAGAGAGTTGCTAACACAAGAGAAAGAAGTAAGACTGATAAAAGACAAAGCTAAAGTGTCAAAATCCAAAAGTTACCCAATCAAAACATGAGTTTAATGGATCGAAGCAGAGATTCATATAGAAAATTAGCTAAGGCTGAAACAGGCCCAAAGCGAGGGAATGGGCTAATTGAGAAGCAAAGTCTATAAAGAATAAACAATCCTTTTATTTGTGTCCAGGCATAGTCTGCTGGACTGGAACTGAGCCCATGAAATGATCAAGACAAGCTGGTCAACTCCATATTAGAACCCAAAAAATGATATCAAATTTTGCAAAATATTGGAGAGTAACATATAGAGAATGAAAGTGTCTACTGTTTACCTGGGGGAGAACAATCTGGTTCTGAATCATCTTTCTTAATAAGGGATAGCCCAGAAAATATTGTTATCTGTCTCAATAATATCTGTGCACTTTGTCCTGAGGAAATAGCTGGATATCACTACTTTTGGGAACCCCATCATTTTTGTTGAATGTGTGTATTTGTGTCCCTACAACAGTACTCTCCAGGAAACATTTGGGAAGTAATTAGTTATTGCAAATGTGCTTTCTTTGAATAGTTTATTGGAGAAACAGTTTTGCTTATAAAACATTCACTTTCAAAATTTTTCTTCAAAATCTGCAACTATCAGGCTAAAATGCTAGTTAATAAATACGGGTATCTTTAAAAAGAATAAAATCCAATGAGAAATATAATCTCTAGCATTTCCCCCAATGTTCCTCAGTTAATTAATATAATTTATTAAGTATATCATTATCACTTGTCTTCAATTTTCCACAATATTTCTTAGGAGTATTTCTCAATGTTAAAGGTAGGCCTCTCTGGAGGGCCATATCAGAATCATTTGGTAAACCTTTTCAAGTGACATAGGCTTCCACAACTCATCTCATTCACTCCCTTTCCACGAGCCTTATACCTTTTTTTTCCATTTAGCGACTGTTTTGTGAGCTGCTGTTGCTAATGCTAGTGCATCTAATCGATTTGGCTTGCTAAAATGAAAATCAATAGTTGAGGCCCAATAGGGCAGAGTGGTGCTTAATAAAAGTCATGAAGTCTGACCTAGCTGAAACCTATATCAATATTTGTTGTATGCTGCTATGTAGTTTCCAAGAGTCCCAATTTTCCCTTCAGCCTAAAGGGAAAAACAATGTCTTCCTATTGCATATAGTCATTCATTAAGTTATATATATATTACTAGTAGCCATTTGCAGGAAGAATCCTGCAAGCGGCCGCTGTGGCCACGTGCACTGCCGCTGCAGCCGCCATTGCGGCCACCGCGCCGCCCCGCCTGGGCTTTCCCTCTGGCAGCCACCTTGCTTTGAGCTTTTCCTCCCTCTTCCTTCTAAGTTGTCTTCAGTCTTCACTTCTCCCTCCCTCAGCGTATGCAAATTAACTACCATCTTTGTTGGGTAATTTGCATACTCGCCCTGACTGGCTGGTGGGCATGGTTTTGGCTGGTGGGCGTGGCTTGGCATAGCGAAGGTGCGATCAATTTGCATATTACTATTTTATTAGGTAGGATTACTTGTGGGGGATTTGGGAAGTTCTTTGAAGGGCCAATATTTGCCATTCCAATGTAGAAAAAAGAACATTGGATGTGGATGTCCTATCTCTGCCTTCTTTTTAGATACTCAGTATTGCCTAATACAACTGAGTTTTGTAGTTGTTTTATCTATCATAAAACAGGACTAGCATATCTCTCTGGCTTAATCCACAGAGATGTGTTGGGTATGCATGAGATGAGCTAAGCAATAAAAAATGTAATATCACAATAAATTGTTTATCAATTTATTTTTATGCAAGTTTGAAGTGCAAGTCAGTCTGATCTATAATGATTGAGTTTCTCCTTATAGGTATCCTTTGAAAAATATTTTTTTTATATTGTTTTTGAAAAAATGATATTTTCTGTAGGTAAATTCAGAGAAAAGCATCTAAAAATAATGGAGTAGGGTAAACTAAAGAGATAAACTCAAACATGGGTAGTGACAGGTACTCAGACATAGTCCCATCAAGTCATAATTTTTGCTTCTATGGTGTAATAGAGGTTTTCATGTAATTATGCATGCAAGGAATATTCTTATTTCATTATCCACTCACAAACTGTCATGATGAATGCAGTGCCCATCATCCAGTGACAACTCCTCTGTGACATGTTGATGAAATGCATAAGTTACAAGCAATGATAGAGGAGCCCAGCCCTGCTCACACCTCCCTCCAGTCTCGTCATTGAATTTCTTCCACACATTAATCAATTTTTCCTTAAGTGACTGAAATTGCACAGATCAAATATGACTTCATCAAAAATTATTTATTCTAACTAAAATATTGCCATTGACTTTATTTTTTTATAGATCAAAATGAATGTTCTCTTCAACATTTCAATAAATTGCCTAAAAATATCTCTTTATTTTTTCTAGGTTTGCCAAGCATTGTTTTATAAATCAAATGCCAGTAAAATCTAAGTTACAAATTATTTTCTGTAAACATTTCAACGTGCAATTGCTTGATCATACCCAGATTTATTTCAAATGTGCTGTTTTAAAAATACAACTTAAAGAAGTATTTCTACAATTATTAGAACATATTATATAGAGAGGAAAAGTTACTTAAGTAAGTTCAGATAATAATTTTACCTGGCAAGTTAGTGATTATTGTAGCTATCTGACTACCAGTATTCCATTTCCTAGGGACAAATACATTTGGATTACTTGAGGTAATTGCTAACATGGCAAGGATTGGAGGCCTTTGTTCAATTTCCAACTGCTATCTATGCCAATGTCTGTAATACTCAAATCATATGGCAGTAATCTGTGCTACTTCCACTTGTTATTTACTATTTATTATGAATTATCATTTCTCTATAGAATCCTTGAACTAGCCAGTGTTAACTGCCTTCACTAGACACTTTGCTCCACTGTCAGAATAAATGGCTTCATTGATTGTTTTATTTAAGAGGATCTTCAGTCGAAACCGGTTTGGCTCAGTGGATAGAGCGTCAGCTTGCGGACTGAAAGGTCCCAGGTTCGATTCCGGTCAAGGGCATGTACCTTGGTTGCAGGCACATCCCCAGTAGGGGTTGTGCAGGAGGCAGCTGATCGATGTTCCTCTCTCAATGATGTTTCTAACTCTCTATCCCTCTCCCTTCCTCTCTGTAAAAAATCAATAAAAATATTTATTAAAAAAAAAGAGGATCTTCAGAGTGCTTGATTCTGTCTGTTAGACATTTCTTTCTTTCTATGTAAATATATACAATCATTTTTTATATTTGACACTGGTTCATTTAATCTAATCATGATTATTTAACATTGCATCATACTATTTTCTTACGTTTAATAAGGATCGATAACCAATTCCTTTAATTGTATGACAAAAACGTTAATAAAATATGATTATTAAAACCAAATAAAACATTACATATCTGAAAACTAAATTTATTCCGTTATAGAACTTATCTTTCTTCTTAACTTAATTGTACATTTTTCTTCCTTCCTCTTCCTATTTTTATGTTAGCAATATCTGTAAGAATAAGTTATTTCTGTAAATCACAACATAAATGGATGTGTGTATGCAACAATGTGATTTCAATTTATGGTAATATTCAGGAAGAAAATAACAGTTGATAGTTTGTGAATTTCTGGCATGAGAAATCAAAGTGAATTATAAATCATAAATGAGTCTTTTGTAAGAAGAGTGTATAAAAAGTGATTTGCTGGGGAAAAGTGTCAACAAATACAAGTAGTAGTTACCACTTAGCACAAAACTAATAGTTTTCAAGGTATTTTAACAAACTCTATAGTTGATAAGCTTGTAATAATAATTTCTGTTTCTCGCTTTCAACAAAATCCCACCTTCACTATCACATCGTGAACTACCATTCAGTGAAAAAAATCACAGTTCTCATTGAGGTGATACTGTAATAAGCATTAAAAAAGAATTAAAACTACCGATGCAATGCACTATTTATTGAAACAGTGAAACTATACATGTACGTGTGAGTATATGCAAAACATGTAGTACATATATTTAAGTGCATTCATACTTGCATATATAGCTCCCCATAGCCATAAGTTATGCTACAAAATCTAAGAATCCTTTCTACTGGTCTTTAAAAAAAATCATTAAAGGATGGCATGTAATATGAATTGAAAGACTTACTGTGGAAGGATTGAAGAATATTGACTGTCCATTCATCTGTTAATCTTCCTGTTCTTGTTATCTGAATACATTTGAGCTGATTTGAAGACTCTCTTGATTCAATCCAACAAATCATATCTTCATTATAAATAAAATCTAGAGTATGAATTTCCTTTCCATTGACTGAGGTCAGGGTTGCCATTTTACTTCCATTAAGATAGAAGACCTCAATGGTTTCAGAATTTGCAATTAACAGCATGGGTGGCCTGTCTGTAGGTTCTGGGATAAAAGAGAACATGAAAAGTGAGTTCAGTGACAAAAAGTCCCTTTTTACAATTTTGCATTATTTATTGAATTATTCTGTATTTTAATGCATCTTTAAAATAAAAAATACTTACAAAAACATGTATTAATAACCCTCATGTATGTTTCACTAGGTATATATTTCAGTTCTTTTCTCTAAGGAAAATGGTCTACTGAGCATTTGTACTCTTTATTTCCTTAGTTGAAATGTGTTGTCTAAATATAAGAACTTGCTATTTATTTTCATTGCTGGTAAATAAAGGGAGTGCTGTGAGTTATTTTTATAGCAATGATGATGGATCTGGCTTCCCTTATGAGCAAGAGCATGCTTTCCTGAGGTGGATGTAAGAGGTCAGAAATACATGCTCAGGATCAGAACATGCAAAGCTCACAGGCTCATACAAAGAGTGACTTCAGCCTCATTGGTTCCTTGACTGGCCCCAGGAGTCAATCACACATTCCCTTAGTGACTAGATTATGATTACTGAGCTACCTCCTTCCATATTTCTTCCCTATGGTCAGGAAAATAAGGTTCTAAATGGAATAGCAACAAGTTCAATACTACTTATTAAACAATGCATTTTTGCTTGTGTTAGTATTGATAATTGACCAGAATTTCAATACCTTTAATATTTGAAGGTAATAGTAAAATCCTATATAAATAAAGGCTAATATGCAAATTGAACTAACGGCAGAACGACTGGTCACTATGATGCACACTGACCACCAGGGGGTAGACGCTCAACACAGGAGCTGCCCCCTGGTGGTCAATGCGCTCCCACAGGGGGAGTGCCACTCAGCCAGAAGCTGGGCTCACGGCTGGCAAGCACAGGGGCGGTGGCGGGAGCCTCTCCTGCCTCCATGGCCGTTGCACATCCCCAGAGGGCTCCCGGACTGCAAGAGAGCACAGGCTGGATTGAGGCACCCCCATCCTCCGAGTGCACCAATTTTGTACACTGATATTCTAGTCTCATATAGAATTAGTGTTGAAAGTGTTTGGCTAGCCCTGGCCAGTTGGTTGGAATGTCAACCTGTACATCCAGAGGTAATGGGTTCCATTCCCAGTCAGAACACATACCTAGGTTGTGGTTTAGGTCTTGGTTTAGCCAAGTACAAGAGGCATCCAATTGATGTTTCTCTCTCACTCTCTCTCCTTTTTCCTCTCTCTTAAAAAATAAAATTAAAAAGTCAATAAACATATCCTCGGGTGAGAATTAAAAAAAAAAAGACAAAAGAAAAACCATTAAAATTGTTTAGCGGTACAATCCTATCTAATGAAGAGCTAATATGCTAATTAGATCGAATAGCCAAACAACCTTCTGGATGTCCTTCTGGCGACCTTCCGGACGAAGCTGGGTCTGCGAGGGCCGGCTGAGGCTGTGAGGGGCTGCGAGGGCTGGCCGAGGCTGCCAGGGCTGAGCCCCTTGCACAAATTTCGTGCGTCAGGCCTCTAGTTATATTATAAAGGTAGCTTTTTTTGCTACTTAGGAAATGCAAAAAAAAAAAAAAAAAAATTGAACATCTTCAACTCTTCTTTTTTCCTATCCTCTATCCAATGTATCATTAAAATCTCTTTGACTCTGATGTCAAACTTATTAGGAATCCCACCATTTCACAGTGACTACTAATACCATCCTGCCCCAAGCAGCAATCATCTCTTAACTACATCATTTCAATCGCCTTCTAACTAGTTTTGTCACTTCCATCTATCCCCTCCTCTTCTTTAGCCTATCTCAATATGACAGTCGGAGTTATCACACCTTTAAAATGTTAAGGCAGACCGAGTCAATCTTCTGCCCTTTCCAAGAGGGCTCTCATTACAATCAAAGTAAAAGTCAAAAAACTGTGTCCTGGTGTTAAAAGCCTTACCTGATTTGACCTCATTTCTTCATCTCCTAACTACTCTCATCCTCCTGCATCTCATTTCAGACATGGAGCACTTCTTACTTGCCCCTTTTTGATCAAGCCAGGTAAGCTTCTCAATCAGAGGTTCTTTATTCTTCCTGGAACTATCATCCCCGATATATGGCCAATTTGCTCACCTCCTTTTAGGCATTATCTGAATGTCACATTTCTGGTGAGGGTATCCCTAGCTTATACAAATTGCAAGCCACTATACTCTCCATTTCTTGCATTATTTTTCACTTAAAATCAAATATAGATATCTTATTTATTTTTTCTGATTCATTGTTTTTCTATTTTTTCTGATGTAGCTCTAGGATTTTTATAAAGCTTGGAACCCAGTGGTCATTCAATACAAATTTTCTGAATAAATGAAAAAGACACGTGAAACTCTTGCCCAGTAAAATTATTTAGAAACATTCTGTGAAAGGTTACAAAATAATTTGGTTTCTTAACCTATGAATGGAAACCAGAGAAAGGTGGGATATTCAGAAAATTTCATAAATATCATTTGATCTTTCAAGAAACTCACCCTGAGAATTGTAAAGATAAAAAAAAAAAAAAGCCAAAACATGAGTATTTGAATTTTTATCCCCCTAAACAATTCTCTCAATCAAGCCATAGAATTTTCCTCTGCCTTCAGAAAGATAATGAAAGGTTTTGACTTTATAAAAGCAAAAAAGTAAAGAAAAATAACAGCAAAAAGCTCAATGAGATTATAAAACGGGTTAGCCCAACAGTCTCCTTCTCGCGGAGAAAACAGACTTGTTCTGGACAGCCTAGCATAAACCACAAAAAAGAAGTCTCAATAATGTTAAGATCATAGCCAATAAAGGTTCTCTCAGAGGCAATGGTAAAATTGTGAATTATGACTGCTTAGCATAACCTTGTCAAGGGACTCCATCTGAGCTTGGTTAGCCAGTTGGCTTCTTTCCTAATCTCTTCACGTCATTTTGAACCACGTAATAGTTGCCCTTTCCAGTTCCTAAATTTGCAAGTCCAGAGTGAGTCTTTATTCAACACTCCTGGCTCTGCTTGTTTGTTTGCCCCCTGTCCTCCCCAGTTGACAGTGGCACTTTTGAAACTTGTTAGATCATAGATTTCTCAGGCTAAGATGGCTGTGTTATCAGTTTAGCAAAGATACACTGACATTAATGTCAGAGCTTATTTCCTTCATTGACAATTGAAATGACCTTTAGTGAAGTTGCCTCTCCTTAAAAAATGAACCGTTATTTAAAGAAATCTTTGCTACCAAGCTTTCTGAGAAGTCCAGATGTATACCATCATGTCTTAATTGTCTACTAGTCAGTAAATTTAAGTATGTCGTGAACATTATTTGGAGAGGGACTGGAACACGAAGGAACACTGAAATTCCCTGAGAAACTGAGATAAAAATGAATTAAGGATCAACACAGCCAATGCTTAATTGATCAATCTATTTGATTTTTGTAGCTGCTTTTCTTTAGTGAATCAGTTGATTGTTTTAATGCAAAATATATCAACCTATGATTTTAAAACCTGCAGGTAAACAGAAAATCAATCAAAATATCAATCAAAAGAAAAGCTAGATGCTTCATGTTTTGATTTAACAATGGTAACTTTAAAATTCAAATGACATACTGGAGGAAGTATACTTACAATATTAGTTGTGATGTCCTTTACTGAAATAATATTCCTGTGTCTCTGCTAATTACTAACTATGGTTTTACTCTTTATATACATATTTTAAATATATTTTTATTGATTTTAGAGAGGAAGGGAGAGGGAGAGATAGAAATGTCAACGATGAGAGAGAATCATTGATGGGCTGCCTCCTGCACACCCCCGACTGGGAATGGAGCCTGCAACTGGGGCATGTAACCTTGATTGGAATTGAAGGCCAACACTCTATCCACTGAGATAAACTGGCTAGGGTTGGTTTTACTCCATAGACAAATAAATTTAAGGCTTAGCATGGGATGAGGGGGGCCATTGAAACATAAGAACCCATAAAAATCATCAAAGGCTAAGGATGTGAATGAATTAAGGATCAACAGAGCCAATGATTAATTGACATTAATGCTTAATGTCAAAGAAAGCACACAGTCAGTATTCTAACTTAGGGAACCAAGACTTGGCTTGAATACGCCTCTCCTGGGCTATCAATTGATTCATACTGGAAAAGGACAATTGTCCTCATCTGCTTCAACACCCCTCATATGTTAGCAGTATAAAAACCAGTGTTTTCCTCCCAGTTATAGAGACACGTATTTGTGATCCATATGATCAGAAAGTGATTACTTCCTATCACATATGCCATATTAATCAACAGCTCACATTTTGAGTTTGCAAGGCCACCATGCAGGCCTTTCCTGAGATAATCAGGTTAGCATGTGGCCCCTTTTTGTCCACAGTGTGAAAATCATTGTGTATTTCAATACGCAAAATGAAATAAGTAACACATAGTGATTTTTAATCAGGACAATGAAATATGTTTAATTGATAATTATTGAAGGACTTTATTAGTGAATCTCAAAATTTGGAGAATAATTCATTTAAATTTTAGGCTATTGAATGATTAGAATTAGCAGATAGTCTAGAGATGATCAATTCACATTATTTTTTAATTTCTTAGTCACTTTCCTAATTATAGCAAGATGGAACTACTTTAGCTATATAAACACATTTTTCCTAATTTAGATATGTCCTTCCAAGTTGTAAGTTTGTAATGACTGAGTTAAATGTAATAGATATTGGCTCATTAAAAACTGCCTTTAAATAACTCCTGTTCATAAAGTAGTTCCTATTTAAAAGCATGAGGTCTTAAGAAGCACATTTATTTTGTTTCCTAAAAAGAAAAAAAAAAAATACTGCCTCAGTATTTGCATATGCATTTAACAAATATTTATTGAGCATGGCTAGCTTCTGCCAGGCACTGCTGTAGATGCTAGAGATATTAAGTGTTAACAAAACTAATAAAACTCCCATGTTCACAGAGCTTATATTTTAGTGGGGGGAACACAAAATAAACAAGTAAATGAATGCTATTTAATATGATTTGGCAGTGATGAATTCTATAAAGAAAAGTAAAGTAATGGGAATGTGGGCTGCTCCCTGGGGAGAATAGTTCAACTCAGAATATATTTAAAAGTTTGAAATGATGGGTTTATGAGAAAGAATGGATTCAAGGGTGACTCTAATATTTTGGCTTGAACAATTGGGTAACTGGGGGTGACATTTACCAAGATGGAAAACTTTGAAAAAGCATTGTTACAAGGGGAGAAAATCAAGGGATTGGAAAACACCGAGTTTGATATTTCTATTAATTCCAGATGTAGATATTGAGTTGGCTCTGAATAGTCAAGTGAGCCTTGAGTTCAATAGAGATGCTACGACTGGTGATAATAACCTGGGAGTCCCAGTCTCAGATGTTCTATAAAATCTTGGAAGATCATGTGTTTTTAAAGGCATGATACAGGATAAGTGCACTTATGAAATCAATCAAGTAAGAAATGTTCAAAGGACTGAACACTGAATTGTGCCAATAAATACTGGCACTGTGAGAATAATGCAACAAAATAAACTGATAAAACATGTCGTGTAAGGTAAGAGGAAATGCCAAGAATATATTGCTTTGAAAGGTAATGTATTCAGGAGGAGACAAGGGTAAGGTGCTGCTTAAACTGATAACTGAGTAATTTGGCAATTGGAGGTCATTGGTAACCTTGATAATAAAGGTGTTAGGTGGGTGATAAGAATGTAAGATCCACTGAAGTGCATTCAAGAGAGATGGGGAGGAAATGGAGAAAGATAACACATTTTGTGAGTTTTTATTTAAAGGGAAAAGAGAAATGGAGTGGTAGTGGAGAACAATATAGATTTAAAGAAAGTTGCTTCATATCATCTTTACAACATGCTTTTATGCTGATAGGACTGATACAGGAGAAGAGAAAATACTGATGAGCAAGAAATAAAGAAGGCAATTGTATACGTCTACTTCTTGAGCAGGAGAAAGAAGATGAAATTGATGCACATTTGAAGGATTGGCCTCAGGAGCAAAGTCAAATTGTTCTTTGATTCAAATCAGAGGAAGGTGGAATGATTTGTTCTAGATTCAAAGAAATTGGTAGATTTAATTAAGTTTGTAGTGAGAAAATTATCTTTTGCTTGTTTCTACTTTCTCAGGGAAATATGAAACCAGATCCTTAGAATAAGATAGAAAAAGGTAGATAGATAAAAATTAATTATCTAGGCATAGATAATTAAGGTCATGTAATCTATTTCTTTGTTTTCTGAAAGGATGTAAATATACAACCTATATGTTAGATTTCAATTTTCTATTATGTTATTAAAAAGGCAGATTAGCTCTAAGTACTCAATGGTGATTACATATCAAATTTCTAGCTACTTTCCTAGATATACTCTTTGCAATTTGACAATTAAGTTGTTCTAAATTTCTGAAGATATTAAGAAAGAATTCATATAATAATTTGGCAAAAATTATCTTGTATGGGAAGACGAAGACTTTGTGAGTCCTAGTGCTAAAGAGAAATGCTTAAGCATTTTAAAATGCAATCAATACAATGGATTTTCTTTTCTCAGGATTAAAATGACTCTAAGCAGCTTGACTAGGGAGAATATGCAGAATATTAGTAATCAAAGTCAAGGTCAAGATAACATCTAGAGGGAAGAGTGCCAAGGGTAATTCTCTAACTGCTGTTATTACCTTGTTGATTGAAGTTGATACAGGGATGCCTTGAAGGCTCTCTGAAAACTTTCTGTTTTCTTATTAGAATAAACAAAGTATTATTCTTTTTCTCAGGTTTTAAGTTCCACCCCGCCTCCTCTCAATATTTTAATAACTATATACTTCTACTTTCCCCAAACAAAGCAATAAAAAGTTATATAATTATGTATATCCTTGCCTCATCTTAAAATCAAACCCTGTATATTCTATAAATTTAAAAGTGCCTCATTTCTATTTATTTTTCATTATATTTGTCCAATTTGAAGATAAAGAAAGGGAGTTAATTGTAGAGAATATTATCTATGACATATTCTAATTGAGGATTTAATTAATTGTTCAATAGCTATTCTAAAGTTTGTTGTGCATTTTCTAAAAAAAAAAAAAAAGTTTATTGATTGTCAATATAGAGCCCATAAATGTGGCCATGTAATTCTTTATACCCAAACAAAGAAGTCCTCAGCTAGATTGCAGTTAAAATGTTACGTGGCAATGAAAATGGAAGACGTGCATTTTTTTTCTGTATCTGAGATTTCCTTTGACTCTGAGTAAATCAAAGGTGTTATGACACATAAGACACCATGGTTGTGTTCACTGTTATCAATCTTGCAACTTTGTTGCTGGAAAAAAAAGATTCAGGATATCAAGAAAGGTGTAGACTGTGAAAGTGATTTCCTCTAGCAAAAATTCTTAAGAAATAAACAAAGAAGTAAAAACCACACAGAATATTATATCTTAACACTGGCATACTCATTAACAGTGTTTGAAGAGGAAAAAGAAGTGTGATGTTTAATTTTAGTGATGAAAATTCCATCAGAAATTCTTGCCCTATCCTGTCACGAAATGTGATTTCTGAGTGAAGGGCCAGAGATGTAGGGTGGGAATACTCCAAAAATACAGAAATATGTTGTTCATTGGCCATGCCAGGATTTCAAAGGCAGGTTGCAAAGCTCTGGTATTTTGATAGGATATTGGCTCAGGCAATACTGCCTGATTACAGGAGGGATAGTCTTTCTCCGCTATCCTTGCACAGCAAGCTCACTGGAATTGCATGTTTATCCGAGGAGGGCCTTGGTGAAGCGGGCACACATTTATGGAGCTTATGCAGAACTCCCCAAACCAATTTTTGACGTCAATTCTATAATGAAGGCAGCATGATCCCTGAATAGCAGGATAAAACTAGTAAAGCACCCCATTGTCCTTTGTACCTATCCCAGCAATTTGACTTTTCAATATCCCAGCCCACTTATTCTACTTCCTGAATGTTTAGAAAGAAAATTGCTTTAGCACCCAACAAATATTTACCAAGCATGTACTCTTTCCAGGCACTGAGCTATATCTCTGCCACTTACCACTTACCACAGTATAATTCCCACCCTGCATATGGGACTGAGTAAAGAACAGCACTCTGGATTACTCTGCTCCTGCCTAGCTCAGAGAGTCTCATATACAATCATGTCATCAAGTATCATGCACAGTTATGCCTCAGTGAAATGACAAATTGTGCAGCAACTACACCTTTGGACCACATAAAACTAATAAAAGCTCGGAACAGTAAATCTTCATGTGTCCAGACATAACCACATATCATTCTGCAGGAAGCCCTTCTTAGCCAGATGGTATGCTAAAGCAGGTCTGATCTACTAGTCTCATAAGCGATCAAGGTCACTAGGCTTACTGTTACCCTTCCTAAGAGCACTAACTTTTTTAACATTGGCTGGTTCTTTTTTAGAAGGGAAAAAAAAGGCAAAGAAATCATATTTTAATAAGTGAATTCTGAGTACCTTAAGTGGCTGCTAAGACTCTGATATACCCTGAGCAGGAAACTATTTCCTTACTATACAGGCACCTGCCCATTCTTCCCGTAAGCAAAACCAGCCCTGGCTGAAAACCATGGATGATTCCTAACATTCCAAATAGAAACTTAAACTATTTATTAACAGGTAATAACAGAGTTAGAGGTTAGATGTAGGAGCCATAGAAAGTTTTATTTTGTATTACTTCTCTGTTTTCTTAGAATTGTTGTAAAGAAAACAGCAAGTGGTAAAAAAAAAACAACACTGGCTGGAAATACGCTTCTGTGGATTATACAGAGATTACTATTTGTATTTATTGCAACAAAGAAATCCATTGCCTAAATAGTCTGACACTCCTCCCTCCCGCCCTAATCAGTGAATAGTAAACTATAAGCTGTAATAGAATCTCAACATTATTTAATGGGCTCTCTTCTCTCACTGCTCTGTTTGTTCCATGGCAAACAGGTACACACACTTTCTCAGCACCATTTAATGCAGTGCCTGTACATTGATAGCATATAAGTATTTAGTGCTTTTTATCCTACTACTACCATAGTACAATCAGTAGAGCCGTATTAGTTCCCCAGAAATGTATGCTGGCGTAAGTGCCTGACTTCAGCAAGTGGCTGGGACACTGAAAAGTACAGTCCAATGAGCCTGCATTTATCAGCACTAAAAGTGGAAACAGTTAAAAAATTAAACACCCTTGGCTATTACTTTCGTGCTTACAGATTCTACATGAACCGACTTTCAGCCCTGGGTGCCCACATCTCAATCAGTTAAAAGCAAGTTAAATAAAATAAAATAAAATAACTTTTTATTTTCATATTTGACAGGTTACCAGTAATCTAATCTCAAAACAATGTAAAAATATACAGGAAGTTTTAGTAGCTGCCTATAAATGCTTTGACAGTTCATTTAAATGTTTCTTCAAGTGACAAACCCTAATGTTTAATTTAAATATTGCTAGCTTTTATCGTGTATCCCATTCAAATTAATAAACACTCATCATGACATTCATATTCTAGTTTTTCTCTTCCTTCATTGTTTTATCAAGTATGCATATTTATTTACTTGTTTGTTTGTTTCTTCCCTGTCAGTCTAGATTTTATCTCCTGAGAGATAAGCTAATTCATCCTGAGAGATCCATTGTTATGTAATGAATGTCCTATGCCAGAGGCAGTTGAGCTAATCATTCCATCAATTTTTACATTTGAAACAACGCTATGATAATCCACCTTCAAATCACAAGACTGAAGATATTACAGCAGGGAGATTCCTTTGTGCGAAGGGCAAATTCAGATAAGTTGAAATTATTTCTAATCTTTTATTTTATTGAAATTATTCTAATATTTTATTTTATTGTTTTTAATTTAATTTATTTTTCTATTACCATTTATCCCTTCTATGCCCTCTTCCAACCCCCCCTCCCCACCCCCCACTGCAATCACCACACTGTTGTCCATGTTCATGAGTTCTCTCTTTTCCTTTTTGCTCAATAGCTCCACTCCCCCCACACCCTCCCATTTCCACCAGAGCTGCCTGCCTGCTGTCTATCTATGAGTCTGTGTCTGTTTTGCTTGGTAGTTCAGTTTGCTTATTAAGTTCCACATATGAATGAAATCATATGTTACTTGTCTATCTTTGACTGGCTTATTTCTCTCAGCAGAATGTTCTCCAGGTCCATTCATGCTGTCACAAAGGGTAAATTTTTCTTCCCTTATATGGCAGAGTAGCATTCCATTGTGTAAATGTACCACATATTTTTTTATCCACTCATCTACTGATGGACACTTGGGCTGCTTCCAAATCTTAGCTATTGTAAATAATGCTGCAATAAACATAGGAGTACATATATACTTTTGAATTAGTGTTTCAGGTTTCTATGGGTAATTTCCCAGAAGTGTAATTGTTGGGTAATAAGGCAGTTCCATTTTCAATTTTTTGAGGTAACTCCATACTACTTCCACAGTGGCTGCAAAAATCTACATTCCCACCAAGAGTGCACAAGGGTTCCCTTTTCTCTACACCCTCGACAACACTTATTAAACATTCATTGTTTAGTAACATGTTCGTTAGCATTGTTTAGTAACATGTTGTGTCTATTTCAGGTTTCTACTTGAGATTGATTTCAAGTTTCATAGCATTATGTCAGAGAGGATGCTTGATATAATTGCAATCTTCTTAAATTTGTTGATACTTGTTTTGTGTCCTAACATGTGTTCTATCCTAGAAAATGTTCCATGGGCATTTGAAAAGAATGTATATTCTGCTGCTTTGGAATGGAATGCTCTGAAGATATCAATTAAATCCATTTGATCCACTGTGCCATTTAAAGTTGACATCTCTTTATTGATCTTCTGTCTGGAAAATCTGTCCATTGATGTCATGGGTGTTAAAGATTCCCAACTATAACTATATTACTGTCAATCTTTCCCTTTATGTCCGTCAAGATCTGCTTTACATATTCATGTGCTCCTATGTTGAGTACATAAATGTTTACAAGGGTCATATCCTCTTGTTGGATTGATCCCTTTATCATTATGTAGTGTCCTTCTTTGTCTCTTACTATAGCATTGGCTTTAAAGTCTATTCTGTCAAATATAAGTATTGCTACCCCAGCTTTTATTTCCTTTCCATTTGCATAAAATATATTTTCCCATCTCTTTAGTCTGTGTGTATCTTTTGTCCTGAGGTGGGTCTCTTGAAGACAGCATATACATGGGTCTTGTTTTCTTATCAAATCAGCTACATTATTGTATTTAAAGTGATTGCTGATAGCTACATTTTATTTTTTCAAGTATTTTTTTTTCTTTTTCTTATTCTTCCTCCTTTTCTTAAAGCAACAAATGGTGGTAACAAATTCCTTTAGTTTTTTCTTGTCTGGGAAGCTCTTTATTTCTTCTTCAATTTTTGTTTTCTTTTGCTTTGTTTTGTTCATTCTCACCAGAGGATATTTTTTCCATTGATTTTTTAAAGAAAATAGAAGGGAGAGAGGGAGGTAAGAGAAAGAAAGAGAGAGAGAAACATAAATGTGAGAGAAACACATCGATTGGTTATCTCCTGCATGCATCCTTACAGGGGCGAGGATTGAGCCTTGACCAGAATGGAACCCGTCCATGAAGCTTCAGTCGACAGGCTGACACTCTACCATTCAGCCAAACTGGCAAGGGCATGACTAGTCCTTTTTGATGTTTTTTTTTTTCATTTTTTATACTGTTGAGAATCCTTATAATCGTTACTCTGAACTCTGTATCTGATAAATTGCTTACCTCTACTTCATTTAGCTCTTTTTCTGGAGAATTCTCGTGTTCCTTCATTGCCTGATTCTCTGATTCCCCATTTTGGCTGCTTGTTTAAGTTTGTTTCTATGTATTAAGTAGATCTTCTACTACTCCCAGTCTTGGTAGGGGAAACTTCTGTAGTAGGTGACCTATGGGACCTAGTGGCACCATCTTCCTGATTACCAGAACTCAGTGCTCTTAAGAATGTCCCTTGTTTGATTGTGTGGGCCATCCTGTTGTAACTGAGTCTTGGTTGCTATTGACCTATTTGTGCATGGGTTCAACCCTCAGACTGGCGGACAGTGAGGCTCAACCCCCAACACAGCATGCAGGCTACTCTGCAGGTGCTGATCACACAAAGTGGAATCTGCCCCAGCAGGGTTTGGTGCCTGCCAATATCCCCTGTGGATATGCTGCTTGTGAAGATTATTGGATCCTACTCTGTTGTCTGAAGCTGGCCACTGGGTGTATTGGTTCTGGGTCTCTTCAGAGGGACTCTGGTGCAGGCCAATGTCACATGCTGCCTTGACCAACCTACATGGAGCTATCAGTAATCCACGGCTTGTGGATCCCTCTACTGGGCCTGGGTGCATGCATTAAGGTCTGCTTTTACTCAAGTGTGCATATTTAAATTAAAGTTATTTTATGAAGTACATTGTAGACGTTTTTTCCATTTAGAAAGTACTTATTTTGCTATCAAATAGATAGTTGGACTAGATTACCTTTGAAGTTCCTCCCAGCTCTGAAATGATCGTGTCTATATTTCAGTAGTCAGGTCAATATTACTAGAGAAATGCATTACATGAAGTCACAGAAATCAAAAGGCTTCCTGCCTAACATTAATCTCTTTCCCCATCGCTACAGAGCCTAAAGTCACTCATTCCCCTCTATTAGAGTTAGTTCTTAAAAGGGCTCTTAAGACTTATAAATTTTATCTGGATTCAGGTATTATATGACAAAGGAGGGATAATCAATTAACTTATTAATTTACCTAATTACTACCAATTATCACACTGAAAATACCACATACCCACAAGCTTTGGGGTGAACAGTTGGGGAGCAACTATGATACCATTCTGTACTAAACTAGTTCATCACCTTTATAAAGTAGCTTCCCAGCCAGCTGACTCTGCCTCTCTCTGCCTGCTCATTCAAGGCTACTTCTCCCAGATTATTTCCCCATCATCTAGTAAGGCCTTTGCAGTTCCTGTCTCTTGGGCCTACTTCTAGCCGCCCACTGTATACTTTGGGCTTGATATTTTTATATTGTTCTTTCTAAAACGTAGAGATCTTTTTCATACATCCGCTATCTTGAGTCAGCTCATTCTAACCTTCCCTAGTTTCCCATACTCCCACTTTCTGAGAGCCCTGGACCTCTGGCTTGAGTTGGAGGAAAGTCAGCTTCTAGGAGGGTAGAATTATAGAGGGGAAAAAAAGAGGGGCCAAGGCAAGCAGTCAGGTAATGAAAAGGAGAATGGCAAAGCGTTAAGATAAAGGTGGTTTAATTTATAACTTTTTTCCTAGCAACCATCAGTCACAGCAATACTACAGCATGATAAAATTGTCATAAAAAATGTAAAGCTGATGAAAGAAATATAATTTTATACATAACTGAAGCAAAACATATCCTAAGGCTCACTTGCTATCAATATGAAAAATCTAAAGCAAAACCAATGGTTTTCCTTTTGAACTGTACAAATACACTGGTTCAAATATCCCTGTGACCTTTAGAATTAGTCAGTTTATGTTATAGATTTTTGCCCATTTAGTTTATTATTCGCAACTCATTGTTCTAAAACTACAAACCACAGAAAGTTTCCCAACGAAACTGTGTATTTTCAAACTCTGGAGGCCAATGTTGTCATCAAGCCAACCAACCATAAGTGAGGACATTTATATACTCTATTATCAATTCTAGAGTCATCAATATCCTTGAAGCAGCATCCCATTATCATATACCAACCCTCTCTGATTACACTCTGTTATTGTCAGAAACCCGCTCTGTGCAGAAAGAGAGAAAGTGCCTCTTTGTATCAGGTTTACTACATTACACTCCCCCTGTGTAACCACAACAATATTGTGTGGATCAATAGAAACAGCAAAGAACTGGCCTTCTATTTCCTTATTCCATCAATATTTAAAATCAGGACTCTCAGTGGTGGGCAAAGAAGAGCATGTAACCTGACCTAATTTTTCTCAAGGATTGCCTCAGAAAAACAAATAGGCCTTCATAAACTAAATCAGTAATTCAAATAAATAAAGAGTAAAAGAGTTTCTGTCTGGGCAATTTTGTATACGAATATGTTTTGTAAATAATTAAACACACTATTTCAGGGAAATCATTGCAATTATAACATGAGGATTTGTTGTAAAGGGAGACAGCAGCAGCAGCAGCAGCAGCTTGCTGAGCAAATCCAATGTTTGAACAATCTGGCTTTAAAAAAGAGAATCCCATCCCACACCTAATTTTCTCATTGCTAATAAGTGAGGTAGGAGGACATTCATTAATTTATCAAAACACCATAATTTTAAAGCGCATTAAGTAGATCCAGATTTGGGGGAAGTTAGAAGAAGCCAGATGGAATATGATGTATAATAACTTTCCTATATTATTCCAAAACTAATTCAGCCCACAAAAAATTAACATTATCCTATTGTTACTATCCCATCTGAAGGCCACTTCATTAGCAAATCAACAATACTCACTGAGTGTTTATTGTAGACTGAACTTGTGTAGAAACGATAGGCTTTATTTGCAGGTAAGAGGTAAAAGGAAGATAGTTTTGAATCAACGAAATTCACATAAGTGTGGAACACTCATTTTAGTAATTATAATTAGAAAGAAAAGTTCCTTTTTTCCTTCCCTTACTCCCTCCCTCAGTCTTTCCCTCCATTATTCATTTCTTCCATCCACAAATATTGAGTACCTTTATGTCCCAAACTAGTTCTATAGTCTAATGCTTACATTATTCTAGGGAAATCAGATGTAAAAGACTAGTATATAAATTAGTTCATTTTAAATGGTAGCGTTATAAAGAAAATAAAAGTAGAAAATAACAGTTATAAAGTAGGCATGGATAATTAAATAAAATTGGAAAGTAAGGTAGTGATGGAGAGGGTACACACCATTAAACAGAATGGTCAGAGAAGGACATTCTGAATGTTGACATTTCAGTCAAAACTTGAATATTAAGAATGTGAATATCATAGAGAAAAGCATTGCAGACAGGTAAACAGCAAGTGGAAAAATGTCAAAACAAAAGCAATGTGGTTGAAGAAGGGCCAGAAAACCAGTATGACTGGTGTGTGATGAAAGGAGAATAGTGGTAGGTGAGATTGGAAAGGTAAATGGTACCAGTCCATTAGACTCTTATAGGACCTGTGAACTGTTTGAATTGTATTCTCAATGTGAGTGAAAGTTATTGGGAGATTTTTAAGCAAGAGAGTGACATGTTCTGGTTTACATTTTAGCAGATCACTTGAACTGTTATATGGAGTATGACTCTTGGAGAGGAAACTGAAACAAATTAGGAACCTATTGCTACTCCAGGAGAGAGCTGGGTAGTGCAATCAATCCAATCCATTCCTTTTAAACAGGCTTTTGCTAATTAGAAACCTGCTGTAATGGAAAGCATTATATAATGATCAGTACAGCTACAAGAACTACTCTGGATTTCTAAGTATGGATCTACGAATTAAAATAAAGCAAAATTCTCTTTTTTCAGTGTCCATATTGCTCTACTACATTTCTAAGGAAAACGGACCGCAAAAAGGAAATAAATTTGGAAGGACAAAAATGATGATAACTTACCATTTTTGGCTTTGCAAGATCTGTTGTCTGGCTGCAGTATGTAGCCCTCCACACAACCGCAAGCATAGGACCCATAGGTGTTTACGCAGGTCTGGCTGCATGCTCCATAAATGGCACATTCATCTTGATCTGAAAGGAAAATTGGCATCATTTCTAAGTAGAGTTATTGTTGGGAATTTTGTTTTTCCTTGAAGAAAGCCTTTAAAAATTGTAGTTTGGAAATAGACTATTGCTTTAAAAAGAAAGGGCCGACCTAGCTGGTTTGGCTCAGTGGATAGAGTGTTGGCCTGAGGACAGAAGGGTCCCAGGTTCGATTCAAGTCAAGGGCATGTATGTTAGTTGCAGGCTCTCAGCCCTGGTCTGGGGCATTGCAGGAGGCAACCAATCCATGTGTCTCTCTCACATGGGTATTTTTCTCTGTTTCTCCCTCTCCCTTCCACTATCTCTAAAAATTAATGAAAAAATATCCTCAGGTGAGGATAAAAAAAAAAAAAAAGGGCCAACTTCAATAAGTCTTTTCAAAACTACACTAACTGAAATAGTAATAAATAAAATCAATAAAATTTAAAAATCAGCTAATTCATTGTTGTTTTAATAGTTACAGAAATATATGATCAAACTTAATATTACATCTTTTATTATTTCTATTAAATTAAACTTTTATTGTTGAACGTATTACATATGACCCCTATTTTTCCCCCCTTGACGCTTTCTAGCCTGCTCTCATACCCCCACCAAGGCCTTCACTACCCTATTGTCTGTGTCCATGAGCTATGCATATATGCATACAAGGTCTCTGGCTGATCTCTTCCTACCAATCCACATCTTCTATTTTAAAAGAGGTTTTATTTACATTTTTGATGGGCAGGCTAGATGTCCTTGGATAGTTCTACAAAGGTATAAAATGCACTCCAATGAATATTTGTTGAATAGTACTACTGTTTATGACACTGACTTTTTCACTATTTTAACAATTAGTCTAATAACATAACATGGTTTTTCAATAAACATATTAAATAAGAGTTCTGAGCCAAGCTATGCAAACTACCTTCAGTAAATAAAAAAATTAAAAAAAAACACAGAGAACTATTGAGCACTTGTTAAAATGAAAATATTATCTTAATTAAATTTTATTTTAATACTAGAAGCCCGATGCACAAAATTTGTGCAAGGTCCTTGGCCCCGGCCCCTGCCTGCTGCCTCCATGGCCAGGGCCTCTGCCGTGGCCCCTGCCCACTACAGCTTTGTCAGGAAGGAAGGACATCCGGTCTAATTAGCATATTACATTTTTATTATTTTAGATGTATGATCCTCATTCTACTCCCTCTCTCCTTTCTCCCTATACTTCCTTCCTACAGCAACTTGTCCAAATATCCATAAACAGCAGGTATTTAATGATTCTTAATCAAGTGGGCAAAAACACAAATTCTGTCAGTCAATAATTTAGACTAATATGTGTCTTTATTCTGTTCTGTGTACCAAGAACTATAGTAATCCCCCCCAAAAAAAAATCCCAATTGATAAAACATGGTTCCTACCCTTAAGTGAAATGAGTCTAGTGAAATATAATTTTGATTTTATGGATTTCCTTACAATAGAGATAGTCATACTCTAGTTATGATACAGATTTAGAGAAGTAAGTAAAACTGCTTGGAGTTAGAGAGAGAATGTTAAGTAAAGGCTGTATATTAAGCTGAGTTAAAGAATAATTTGGATTTTCTCAAACTGAATAAAAAGGGATGAGATGGAATGGGGCATCCTACTTTACCAAAATAGCCTGTGAAAAGGTATCGGGATGACATACTGGGGATTTCAAAAAAGTGTAAAGAGTTGAGTGGAGTAAGTGTGTATAAGGGAAGTGGTAAGAGATGGCATGGGGAAAGTAGTTTTAAGGCCAGCTAATGAAGTTATTGTATGCTAAACCAAAAGGCTATGCATTATACCTATACTTTTGGAAGCATTAATTAGATAAGCTATTTGATCAACTTTATATTTTAAAACTAAACAAAAATATTGATTGGTGAAAGTAGTGTAGGGGTTCTTGAAATTTAGTTATGTACTAATTTCTCTCAAGAAACTTTATTTTGAAGTCATTATATTTTGAATTAAGTCAGTGGCAATAAAAATGAAAAAAAAGGAAATTAACTCAAGTATTTAACAAACAGAATAGGCAACATGTGAAGACTAATTGGATATGATGGAACTGAATGGTGGTCCAATTTGATATGAAGTATATATTTCAGTGGAGATATCATGGGAGGAAATAGTGAGTTTGGTTTGGATGTGTTATATTTGAGGAGTTTGTAGGGTATTCTGGAGTAAATGACTAACAAGTAGTTGGAAATATGAAACTGGCAAGATTAGTGAGATCTGTCTTGGAGTGTTTGGGAGTCAATAGCATATGGATAATATAAATAAAAACAAACAAAACAAATAGCAGAGGGTTAGATCAACAACAAAAAAATAAAAAGAAAAAGAAAAGAAAGAAAGAAGTGAGAAAAGCTTGGAAAGTGCACAATACTGCAACATTAAAAAGGCAGGAGCCTCCTCTGAAGGAGACTTCATGAGAAATGTAAGGAATTATGGAAGGTGACATAGTGTAATACTCAATGAAGAAACCCAGTAATATAGATATTGAAACTGTCGTTAGGTTTTAGAAGTTAGCACATGGTGCAGTTACCTTGGCGTAGTGAAAAGGGGATACTGCCATAAATGGCAGGTAGATCTTATTAACTGGAATGTGCTTTTGTTTTATTGAGTCCCTAAAGGGAATTGAATATATAAACTTTGACCTATTAATTGTGTTTCCTCATTGGAACTTGGAAATACTGAATTTGAAGAGAAGTTGAGACTCTTGGAAACAATTTTGGAGGAAGGGGATGAGGAAAAGACACAGAAAAAGAAAGAAGACAAGAGAAGCAAACAAGATGGCTAATGAGGTCGTGGTGTGAATTGGATTAAACTGCTCTGGTATAATAAAATATATATTTGTTTTTTGTCTTCAGTTCCTCAAACCCTTGTATTTTCTGAGCAATAGGAGTTTCCTTAGTTATTTATAACTAGTGCCCCGGTGCACGGATTCATGCACATTGAAAGGAAATTAATTAGAAGGTGGCTGGTGGGATGGGACTGGGTGAGATGGGCTGGACATGCCCTGGAGCCAACCTCCGGTGGTCCCTCCCCTGCCGGCTGCACCTGGGGTGGTGCAGTGGCTCGAAGATCATCTGCAGAGTGAGAGGGGTCCCTCCAGCATGTGGGGTCCCTCAGCCTGGCCTGTGGGGATCGGGCCGAAACAGACTCTCCGACATCCCCCAAGGGGTTCCGGATTGGGAGAGGGCAGTTCTCCGATGATGCTCCCTCCTCTCTGGTTCTGTGTGTGTCACCCGGGAACCTCAGCTGCCAAGTCACCACAGCTCAGCAGCTCCTGTGTTGAATGTCTGCCCCCTGATGGTCAGTGCACGTCATAGCTACTAGTACTAGATGGTTGCTTAGCCATATATATATATATATATATATATATATATATATATATATAGAGAGAGAGAGAGAGAGAGAGAGAGAGATATAGATATAGATATAGATATAGAGATAGAGATAGAGATAGAGATAGAGATAGAGATAGAGATAGATATATAGATATAGATATAGATATAGATATAGATATAGATATAGATATAGATATAGATAGATATAGATATAGATATATAGATATAGATAGATAAGGCCCTTTGGAATACACCAGAGCATATGCTAGCGAGGTCACTTAGGGTGGAACTACTAGATAATGTCAGGATGGGGGTGAGTCACCACAAAGAAAAAACAGAACTCTCAGTCCCAACTTCTGACCACCTAAAGCTAAGAAAGGTATTTAGCAAAGAAAAGCAAAAAGATTATTGAGAAGCTAAGGGGCCATTTTAATTAGAAAACTATGCATTTGTATGGCATTAATTTGCACTTTTCTCAGATTTCTTTAGCTTTGTATATTAACTAGCCTGTATTCATGGATGGCTTGTTTGAAGTAAGTAGCTATGGGGATAGAAAGAATAGTCTTTGAAGCTAAATCTACAGTGATAATGAAAGAAATGAAATCTTATATTTGGTAAAGTCCAGTCCATAATGGCAAAAAATGATTCTTATCTATTTTCACAGATGGTTAAACTTTAATGTTATTGTCTCTTATTTTAGTTTTTCTGATATCATTATGTTGTCCAGGAGAGCAATATGATTAATGATTTCTTTTGTTCTTTCTCCTTAGCCAGAATGTACTGCTGTGACATTGATCTAACTCCCCCCAATTGACCACAAAGAAGTAGGCATGTCATTACTTTTAATGCTGCCTACTTTCTTACTTTAAGGACAGAAAATATCCTGGAAATATGGCTTCTGGAGAGTGTAAATGATGTTCAAACCTGGCCACTCAGGAGTGCAGAGAAAGAAAGAAGAGCTCTTCTTCCACTGGTGACCGTCCATAGTGATTGCTGCATAATTTCTTATTTATGTTCTACAGAGGAAATTGATTGAGGTTAACTTTATGCATTTAATGAAGAGATTCAGGAGAAGAGAGTCATCCAAAATGAGATGAAAACCCTGATTCCTATAGGAGTCATATGTAGCCGAAGAATAAGAAGTTTGCAGTAGAGATATATTAGCCTACCCTGTGTGAATGACAACTGCTGGTTTAAACTAAAAATTGTAGCCTGGCCATCATAGCTCAGTGCTTGAGTGTTGACCTATGAACTAGGAAGTCACGGTTCAAGTCCCAGTCAGGGCACATGCCCAGGTTTCAGGTTTGATCACCAGTGTGGGGCATGCAGGAGGCAGCCAATCCATGATTCTCTCTCATCATTGATGTTTCTATCTCTCCCATTCCCTTCCTCTCTGAAATTAATAAAAATATATTTTAAAAAGGAAACTAAAAATTGCTTGCATGTCTAGATGTACTATTCTCATTTGGCTGACTTTGTGATGATATGGGGTCTACTCTGCCAATTCTTGTGATTTTTTTCCCTCCTCAAAGTCTGACTGTCAGTGAGCAATCTTCTAATTTTTAAGTGTTGACTTAAAAATAATGTCAGTTAAATAAATATGTCAGTTTGATCCTGCTGTAGGCAGATAGACAGACATGAGCAGAGCAAGGACGATGGGCCAGGTACAGAAGGTCACTAGTGTGGAAAGCCCCAGGTGCCTAGCAATGGACAATCAATTGTGGGGCACAGCCTCAACCCCAAGGTGAATTTTCCTCCCCTAGCATATCGCTGGCCATGTGATTTGGACCCCCTGACTTTTGTTCTCTAGAGATAACATCTATGCCTTAGTTGTATTTCAACTCCAGGCCCAGATAAGCAATAAAACCAACCATGACTGACATCAGTGAAAGTAATTTTAGAAACAAAACAGGCAGGTTTGGGGAGCCTTAGAGATAAGGAGGATCCATGGGAGAGGTGCATAGATTGGGGCTTGAAGACACCAAAATGCTTATCTTACTTGTACAGAGGATAGAGAAATGCCACAGGAAAGGGGATCAGTCCAGGCAGATGGAAACATTTCTGGCATGAGCAATTAAAACATCCATAAACCAAGGACAGAGATATCTCTGGCCTGAGCAGCTGGGAGATCAAAGGCAACTCCAACCAGCAAGATAAGGGGGAGGGAAAATGGGGGGCACCATGTAGGATTTAGACTTTGAAACTAACACTATGTAGCAGAATGATCAATGAGGAAGGCACAGGGATCCTAAATTGATAAAGAATCCAATTAGAAAGGGTCAGGCTCAGACAAAGAACTGCAGCCTTTATAAAACTGGAGACAGAGACTCAGCAAATTTTTAGATTTTTTTGGATTTAGATTTTTGCCTTTAGATAGAGAGAGCAGGTTTTTCCCATTTGGGGGCTCCTCCTTTGGGGACATTCCTGCTCGGATGGAGTTTGTATATGCTTCTAATAAACCTCTACATTTTTATTAAAGAAATATGTTAGTCCACAAATTTATTATTCAACTTTATCTGACAAGAACCCATGAGAAGAATCTGCAGCCCTGAACCCCACATTTCATCAGTACCAGCTGCATTGAATAATGTCTCCCTGCTTTGGTGCTGGCCAATTAATCAGTGGAGACCACAACCCTGAAAGGACACACCTGGAAAACTGCTGAATATTCTATTGAGATCTTCCCCTGGGGCCTCCCCTAAAATTTCCATTCTTAGGATGGAGGACCCAGTGTGCTCTCCCTCCCAGCAGTACACAGTACCTTTCCCTTTCCCATCTCCTTCCCTGCCCCAGGCAGTTTACCATTAGCTTCCTCATTTCCAAGCTTCCAGGCTCCTTCCTTTATTTCCATAACCTGTTTCCTAAGCTCATTTCTTCTAGTAATTACTTTGTCTACCTCTTTAACTTGCCATGTAAATATTCTCTTACAGTTTTGGGTCTTGGCTCTGAATTATTTCCAAGCCAGAACCCAATTACCCAAGTTTGGTCTGACCTCACCAGTCAGACACCTGGTGCAGTTCCTGCTGCCTACAACTGTCCCCTTTTAGCCAGATTATGCAACCACTGGGTCTGATAGACATCCTATCTAATAAAAGAGCGATATGCAAATTGACCATCACTCCAACACACAAGATGGCTGCCCCCATGTGGTCAAAGATGGCTGCCCCCATGTGGACACAAGATGGCCTCCACAAGATGGCCTGCAAGGGAGGGCAGTTGTGAGTGATCAGGCCAGCAGGGGAGGCCAGTTGGGAGGTGACCAGGATAACCAGGCAGGCAGAGGAGTAAAGTTGGGGGTGACCGGGCCTGCAGGGAAAGGGCAGTTGGGGGGGACCCAGGCCTGCAGAGGGTAACCAGACAGGCAGAGGAGGAAAGTTGGGGGTGACCGGGCCTGCAGGGAAGGGCAGTTGAGGGGACCCAGGCCTGCAGGGGAGAGCAGTTGGGGGGGACAAGGCCTTCAGGGAAGGGCAGTTAGGGGTGACCAGGCTGGCAGGGGAGGGCAGTTAGGGACAATTGGGCCAGCAGGGGAGCAGTTAGGCATCAATCAGGCTGGCAGGGGAGTGGTTAGGGGGTGATCAGGCTGGCAGGCAGAAGTGGTTAGGGGTAATCAGGAGCAGTTGGGAGCCAGCAGTCCGGATTGTGAGAGATGTAAAACTGCCCGTTTAGGCCCGATCCTACCGAGATCAAGCCTAAACAGGCAGTCGGACAACCCTCGAGGGGTCCCAGATTGGAGAGGGTGCAGGCTGGGCTGAAGGACACCCCCCTGTGCACAAATTTCATGCACTGGGCCTCTAGTCCTATATAATAAAAGGTTAATATGCAAATAGACCAAAAGGTGGAACAACTAGAACAACCGAACAACTGAACAACTGGTTGCTATGACGTGAGCTGACCACCAGGGGGCGTATGCGGAACATGGTGGGCATTGGCCGCAGCGGGATGGTGGAGCAGGTGAGCAGGGGTGCCAGACCAAGGCGGCTGCCTGTTGCTGTCATTGGGGTGAACCTCTGGTGGTTACTGAAAATTCTTTGCTCCCGCACGTGGTCCCACCTGGCGTTCACACCTGCTGCCAGCACTGGCCCCGCTTGCACCACTGCAAGTGCTGGCCCCACTTGCACCCGCCCCGCTGCCGGTGCCCGGCACAGGTCCCGATCACTTGGTGCCATCAGCAGGTGTGAGCGTGGCTGCTGGCCATGATCGCCCTGAGGGCTTCTACCCCTCCCCCTGCTCCTGAGGGGCTATCAGGGCTGCAGCTGCTGCTCGCACCCATTGATGGCACTGGCCCCAATCGCTCCATGCCTTCAGCAGATGCAAGCCGGACCAGCGCCTTCAACATGGGGGAGTGGCGGCTGCAGGTGCAGGGCTGCCAGCTGACAGGGGCCCAGGGCCGTGGCGGGTGAGGGCATGGTGGATGGGCCGAGACCCGCCCCTGTGCCCACTGCAGCCTCGTGGCCCATAGTTCCTTTTATGGTGCATGGATTCGTGCACTGGGCCCCTAGTTTAATAATAAGTGTTTCTATAACATTTATAGAAACAGAACTATAATATTTATAGAATGCAGAAAGCAAACAACAAACTACAAATTCAAGGCACAATTGTCCATTATAAAGCAATGAGCCTCTTTTTTTTTGTTTTGTTTTGTTCTAGAGTATTCACAAAATAAGGATTAGGACATTTAAAATATAAATATTGTCATGTTCACCATTACTAACATAGTGGTAAAATGTCAATTATCAGAATTGCCAGTGCAAAAATCGTAAAGGATATTACATGATTATTATTAACCTAACTTAGTAATAACAAAGTTATACCACCCTGCAGCTGTATAATAGGCATAATACAATTAGGAATTTAAGATAATTAAATCCAATATTTTAATAGTTAACCAAAACACTTCACATGTTTGACATTATTGTAACATGAATAAAAATGACTGATATAAGTGCAGATCTATAATATTTATGTTTGTGGGTTTGGGGGGGGGGGAGTGAGTGTCAACTTTTAAATCTCAGGTAAAAATAAATGTAAACTTTGTGTGGATCACATGGTAGTAATAAAAAATACTTCATAAAATTTCTGTTCACTAAGCCTCTGGAAAAAAAAAAATTAATAGTCACCTGCCATACTTACCTCTACAGCTTCTTCCATCTTCTTTTACTTCAAATCCATCTTCACAGTAACATCTTGTACTATTTCTGACCACTGCACATTTATATTGACAATTCAACTGCTGGCAATTGGGCAACAGTTCTGTAGAGAAAAAACAAAAATACCACCTCTATATGACTATGCACATATATATTTGTTTAAATTAAAATATTGTTAATATTTGCTCAGTGCATCCTTCAAAGTTTCTGTGATTGGTTGAGAGAACAAACAGCATCTATTCCTTCTAAAATAAGTTGCTTTGCATTTGTTTGAAGTATCATTAATAATATTTCAGGTCTATCTGTTCAGTCTTTCACTTTTTAGCTTATTATATATGTTCAAAGTCACAAAATCCTTTCAAATTCTTGTAAATGAAATTATTTCAAGAGGAAAAATGTCAACTCAGTGGTTGATTTCACCATTGGTGCCATGCCTTTTCTATCTGACATATCAATTGATTTTCTATCTTTTGAGCACTTGTTTTGATTTACCAATCCATGTGTAACCTTCATAGCAATCAATGAATATATTCAATTTCAATAATTTTTCTTTCATGAGTTGCAAAATATTAGACAACTACTGGGCATAATATAGTTTGTTATATCTGAATTATTTCAGAGTGAATATTTCATTAAAACAAAAATTAGCAAGCCATCAGAGCAAATTAAGATTCAATAAGATAAATGCATGGAACAGCTGAAGTGACAGGAGAATATTCACTGCACAAATAATTTTTAACAGGAATAAGATTTGTTGAACTAGAAAAATATATACATAGAACATGTAACTAATTTTTCTATTTGAAAATAGGGGTATTGCCAGACTGGCATGGCTCAGTGGTTGAGCGTGGACCTATGAACCAGGAGGTTACATTTCAATTCCCAGTCAGGGCACATGCCTGGGTTTCAGGCTCGATCCCCAATAGGGGATGTACAGGAGGCAGCCAATCAATGATTCTCTCTTATCAATGATGTTTCTATTTATCTCTCCCTCTCACTTTCTCTCTCAAACCAATTAAAATATATTTAAAAAAAAAATAGGGTTATTAATGGATTGCGACAACCCTCCTGTCCCACCCCAGGAAGAAAAATAAGGGCATTGAAGGGTATTGAAGATTAAACTTAAATGATTTAAAATATGTTGATATTTGCTACAAGTTTATCTGCTGCTTCAGAAATATATATATATTTAAATGTATAAAAAGTCCAATGAGGGAAAGAAGAGCCAGAATATTTCAAGCTGAAAATGACATTTTACTAGAAATTTAATTATCTATAGCATTCTTTTTCAGCCAAATACTTTTCAACTCTCTAATTTAATTATTTTATGCATGTTCTCTCCGTAAAACTTCAAATTTCCTTCCTCATGGTCACTCACATATTGTGAAGGCAGCCTGACCCCCCCCCACCCCCCAATCTGCATTCTGATGCATATGCTTGCTAGCCCCAACCCCCTTTATGCTTGTGTCCTAGCTAGCCTTGCAGAACCTGTTTATCTGCAGGGGACATAAAAAGCCCCCACAGAAGATTAACTGCTGGTGCCAGCTAGCCTGGGTGGTTGGCCATAATCTCACTTCCCCCATCCCAACCCATGGAGGCTGCAAAGCCTGCGAAAAGTCCAGAAGCCTGGTCCATATTTGGGAGACAAAAAAACTAAGGAGATAAAAGGGAAAGCCAACCCCCCTCCCTCCCCGCCCTGCGCCCCCCCCCCCCCCGCCCCGCTCCAAATTTGGTGCTCAGGCTTTGGAGACCGACTCCCCTGCGTCACCACACTAGTGTATCTGCAAATAAAGGGTTTTTCCTGAATCTCCCGAGTGCCCATTGTGTGTTTTCCGGTCATCTGGTAATTTCTGCAACAGTATGATAATTTTGCTTCCTACTTTTCTGAGAAAACTGAAGCATTCAAAAGAGATTTTCCACAGATCTGTTTTTCATATTTACCCATCTTTGCATATTCTTGTCTTTCTTGATTTTCAAACTCATAATCAAAGCCCCAACCCCAATTCCTTTGCACAAATTCCATGCCCTCTCACTGAGTCAAGGATATACCGTAACTTTAGCTGTTCTCTACTTCCTCTCATAATTGCTTTTTATTTTTCAAATAACTATGTACTAGAACAAACTAAAGCCCGCAATCTTTGTCAATTAACTTTTACCAGAACACAGTGAAGCCCCTTTGTTGAAATATTACCTCAGTCTGCTTTTACTCTACAAAGGCGTAGTTGGCTAGTTGCCTCAAAGACCTATGACCCACAAAGCCTAAAATATTTACTATAGGTCTTTATAGAAAGTTTTTGACCCCTGCACCAGTTCAATCTCAGCATCAAACATGCTCTTATTTTTCCCCAACTTAAAAACAAAGAACTTTGACCTTACTTCCCCTACTAGTCACCATTATTCAATTCCTTTTTGAAAAAAAAAATTTTAAATTCCCCATACCCATGGTCTCTCTCTATCCTTCTGTTTCTATCTTAAACCCACTCCATCAAGCCTTATATCTATTGCTCCACAGAAATTCTCTTGTAAATATCTCCAATGACCTTGATGCTAACTAAGTACAATGACCTTTTCTCAGTCCTCACCCTCCTTGACCGATCAGCAGCATTAGACACAGGTAACTACTGTTTCCTGATACAGATTCATGACTTTACTCCCAGGGCTGCACACCCTTGGTTTTCCTCCCATTTCACAGTCTCCTTTGTGAGAGTCCTCCTCCTCTTGTCAACCTGCTATGTTGGGGTGCCCTAGGGCAGAGGCTGTGATCTTTTTCTATCAATATGCTAGTGGTGGACTCAACAAATATCTTAGCTTCCTCTCTGACTGGCACATAACTCTAGTATCATAACTTGAAAGCTGGTTGTGCCCTCTTCAATTTCTAATTTTCACTGCTGTGATTATACAAAAGTTCTTTTTCCTTGAAAACTTGGAACAATTGTTGTTTCTGCAATATAAATTCAACCAATATACAAATTAAATATATCGTATTTAATAGGTTTGGATTTAGGATCAATGCTAATTTTATGCTAATATAAATGTCAATATTTATGTAATGTACAAAGAGTAGTAATTTAGTTCATAAAAATGTATTAACAATAAATTACGTAACAAATGTTTCTTTGTAAATTATGGCATTTTTTTATTTGCATTATGATAATTATTTACATTTTGGTTTACCCCACCAGTATATATAGCTACAAATTATAAATCTAAATCAAGTTCTTTAATTTTGCAATCTTTTTGAAATACACAACAGTTAAACATGTAGTTATTATTATAACTTATATTTTACAGATGAGAAATCTGATGATTGATGACCCAAGATTATGCAGCAAATGTACAGTAGAGCTAGCATTCAAAATAAGGTCATTCTAAATATAAAGCCTATGTTCTGATACCTGTGTGTTCTAATACTTATGTAATGATAGCTGTAATTCCCCCTGAACAATCTGGTGATGGCTGGAGCCATGGTATATCTTTGTTTGTCAGCCTACGCTTAGTAATGTGCCACAGATAACAGAAAGTGTTTCACAATTTTTATAGGATAAATGCATCAAAAATCAATAAAATAGCTGAACTCTAGCATGAGGGTTAACAGTCTCAAGTTTCATTTCTACTCCATTAAACTAGGTCCTAAAGATAGTTCATTTACAACTTCAAGTCAGGTAATTGAATTGTTAAATCTTGTTTGATTATCGTGGAATCATTCCACAATTGCTGTGCATATATGTGCTACTTTAGTCCAACATGGACTGAGTACCTAGTCCAAGTTGAGCACGCTGCTGGGGTTCCACAGATACAAAATTGCTTCACACAAATTAAGTGATTATACCATGAGTGGGGAAGTGGGTGGAGTTAGTGGGGAGAACAATGTTAGACAGCTACAACTCATAGCAGAAAAATATATATGTTAAATAAAAATGTAAATTCCTAAGCTAGAAAGAGAAAAATTCATATAGAGACTGAAAATGGGGGTAGGTATCTGGAACATACTATTGGCTGTGGTAGAAAATAGGAATGGAATTGTTTCGGACCAGGGCAAAGTGGATTAAGTCTTAGATTAAATAGGATTCTCTCCTGATAATGGGAGTCATTGCTAGTTAATGAGGACAGGGTAATATATTCTGACGAGATCGGGCGCGTTCAGGGTGGTATGGCCGTAGACGGGTGATATATTCTGACTTGTATTGTTTGAAAGAACCTAATAGCAGGGAGAAAGATAAGTGAAAAATAGTAAAAGAAGAAAAGCCATTTAAAAGGCTAAAATAGCAAAGGCATAAATTAGGACTATGAATACGTAGATCAATGGCTAGTCAAAAAGTTGGTGAAAGCATAATGTCATGGAGTTAATAGTACCAATAAGATGAATTAAGAATAACAGGAGAACTGGAAGTTTGGGGAAAATAATGAATTTGTCTTTGACTGTTTAGGTTAAAATGTTGATAGGATAATGGCCAGGAAAAAGTTGAGAATTTGAGTCTATTTAAGAAAAGAAGGTTGGACTGGAGTTGTAAATCTGGAAGTTACAAATGTAAAGTTGGTGCTTGTAGCCCAAGGAGGAAAGAATCATCCCTCATAAAGAAGTTTTATGACACAATTATAATCCAAAGAACTTTTACATGTGAAAGGCAAGGAGAAAAGGTGTTAATGAAGAAACTGCTAAAGAATCAAACATATAGATGAAGAACCTAGAAAGCTTCACAAAACCTAAGGAAGGAGAATAGTTAATCAAGATAAGCAGAACCATTAATGGCAAAGCCTGAGAGAAATATACTTGGATGAACTCTAAAATATGCACTGGGTTTCCAAATAGGATCAATTAAGACCTTTAAAAAGGGTTTCAGTAGAGCAGAGAGGACAAAGATAAATGTAAGAAGGGACTGGGACAGAAAGATGAAATGGAAAGGGTTGTCATAGAAGAGACTTAAACATTTTAGTGGATGAAGAGAAGAAAGGTATGGGTATGGCCTACTTAATTTAGTCTGTACCTTATGGCAGGCATAATAACTCAGTGCTTTAATGTGTTATTTGTTCCACTTAACCCTGATAGCCTAACTCTCTTTTTCCCCTGTCTCAATCTGAAGTAGAAAATCCACAGACTATTGGTTCCATCTTTCGGCTCTCTCTAATCCAATGCACACTGATACAAGTTAACAACATGGGTGTTTGATGGGGAGAATTGAGGAGAAATAAAAGCAAATGGGGGAAAAATGAGTATGAAAGTCCAGACCTCACTCATAGTTTTGAGTATTAGGTGGGGGTCTGGTGGTTGAAAACAGCAAAAGAAACGTGGGCAACTTAGCTTTTGGTTTATTGATTTTATCCTGTAGGAGAATTTGTGTGTGTGCAGAGAGGTGATAGGGAGATGATTAAATGGTATATGATATCAGGAAAAATTGTAAATGCTGATTCTTCTAACTGGCTATGAAGAACTATGAAGAACTGACAACATGAAAAACTAAAATTTAAAATTTGGCTAGACTCTGTGAAAGCAATACTAATTATTATAATGTTATCTATTAGAACTACTTACCGTTTATGCCTAATTATGTGCAACACTATGATGATTATGTATGTAATTAAAAATGCATCAAATTAATTTTGCTAGAAAGCTTATTAGAGTAGAACAGAAATTTCATACTTGAATCAGTCTTCATAGAGTGCTTTTTATGAAGCACGGTCACTGCTTCATGCCACATTGTCATTGGTTTGGATCTTAAACTGAAGTAGGAAGACCACTAGTTTTTAAGGAGAAGCAATATGCAAGCCAGGGCATCTGATCTGTATTCCTCAGCATTATCATAAAAGGAAAGTGTCATTTTAAATTAAAGGAGAGTAGCTATTATGTCAGGAATCAAATGTAATCCAATTGATGAAGATAAAGCCAACATAGACCCACTCCATTCTGTTATTTTAAGGAATTTTTTTATGTCCTTTTCAAAGTTGTATAGGAGAGTACTATAAAAATGTGGGTATATTTTTTCTATCAAATGAAAGTTAACAGTTTACAACAAGCATGTCCAACTCAAAGGCTAACACGGGCCAAATAAACAAAGTTTTAAGTTTATGTGGGCCTCAAAGAAACAAAAGCTTCAATTTTCATGGAAACGTAGGTTAATTTTGATAGAGACATGCTGAATACAAAGGGCTGAAATTAAATGAGTCATCATTAACATAAAATAATAGAACATTTTAATAAAAATTAATATTTTTTTCTTGAACATTAACTTACCAGACACTGAATAACTGTACAAATCAATAAGCATAACACAAATAAACCTATTTTTCTTGTTCTCCAAAAGCAAAATATTTCCTGTTGCGTGCACCAAACAAGTCAGTCCAAGACTAATGACGTGGCAATCGGCTGCTAAAATATTTGCTGCTAGTATTAGTGGAGAGAAATGGTGCGCCTGCACGTAAGGTGCTTAAGGAAAATGAACGCAACACAAGTATAGTAATCAGTCTTTAGCGAATGTTGTAGTTCATTATTAATAATTATGTATAACAGGATATTGTAAAAATTAAGTTATGAAATTTTTATTAAAACTTTTCTTACATACCGTTATATTGGCTGGGCTGCAAAAATATTTGTTGTGGGCCACATGTGGTCTATGGGCCATGAGTTTGATATGTTTGGTTTACAAATAGCATGTAGCTTTGAGGTATCTAAGATTCTAAGATGTTCTTTAACATCTTAGAATATATTTAGTAATATATTTAGGAAATAGATTTATGAATTTTCATTAATAATGATAAATAGTAAGAATTCTAGATGGATATAAAATTAATTCATATTATATCTCTTTCACCACCTTTTTCTTTTCTCTAAGACCTGGTGGAAAATAATGGCTAAGGTCTGGGACTGTGAAGCCAGAATACCTAAGATCTAACTCTGGTTTTACTAATTCCAAGCTATGTGAGTATCACAAAGAATAGCTAATGTTCACCAATCCTGTTTCCTCTTCGTGGGCAAATAAAATAAGGAGTTTTCCCACTTGACTGCTATTAGGTTAAAGCCATATATCTGGCTTCTGGACAATCCTACCTAATAATAGACAAATATGCAAATTGACCGTACCTTCGCTATGCCCACCATTGGCCAGGAGGCGCGGGGGGGGCGGGACTCGGGGTGGCCGGGGTGGCCGACTGGGCCGGCAGGACGTTGAGCTCGTGATGCCAGCGGCGGCTCGAGCTCAGCGTCTGCGCCATGGCTGTGCTCCGGCACAGAAGGGGCCTCTGGGGCAGTGAGCTCACGTCCCACCGCGGACCATCAAAGGTGGGGGAGCTGGGTGCCTGTCCGCTCAGGCACGAGGCCTTTCAGAAGCCTCCGGCGGGGCACCCAGCTCCCCTGTGATCGAAAGCGAAAGCATGTAGGGGACCCTACACGTGCATGATTCAATCATGCACTGGGCCTCTAGTGTCATATAAGCAAAATTAGTGTGTGCCTCTTCCTGAACTGCCCTTGAAGAATTCAGACAATCTTCCACTTTCTTCCCTTCACTTGTCAGCGCTCTGGATGCAAGGAATTCAGCAGAAAACACATTGGACCTTGGGATAGTAGAGGCCTCAAATTGAGGGAGCCTGAAACCGAATATAGGAGGCAGCCTCTGAACCTAACTGTACTGTGATCTGGGCTACAGTTCTTGTTGCTGTTGTTGCATTGAACTCCCTAGGTACCAGGGTTGTTTGTTATACAATACATGGTGATAGGTAAATGACCTAAGATCTCTATTCTTGTTTTTAGTTATCTCTAAAATGAGAATAATAATAGAAACTACCTCATAGGGTTGTCATGAGGTTTAAATGGGTTGAAGTCATGCCAAGTTCTTAAAATATTCCCTGCCAAATAGTAACTTTTTTATTATCATTGTACCATTTAAGGTTAATAACCCATTCAGTACAACAGAATATCTATGGTTAATATTTGTATAATTTACACACTTTTTTTGGGCAATTTGGAGCTATGTTTCTTTTTACAACAGCAGGCTTTCTCTTTTGCTCCTTTACTTTTGGGTGTTATATGACATAATTCTAGTTTTGCCCCCAAAACACATGTGCATTTTTAAATATCTTCCAGAGAAGATACCTTTTAGGTAAATTCTCCTGAAATGTTTACCTGATTGCAAAAAGGGGAAAACACTAACCACAGAAAATAAAGATTTTTCTATCCTGGCTAATTTGTTCCTATAAAATATGAGTATTATTCTCTGAAGCAAATCAATGTACATCCACTTTTAATTTTCTACATAAGCATGGACCAATTAACACCTCAGATAAGCAATTTTCACCAAATAGCTATGGCTGTCTTCACAGTCTTTAGGGATTATTATGTGTTTTTTTAACAGCATTGGGTTTTAGAACGCATTTCCCCAAATGTACGCTGGTTTATGATTTAGGAAACACATGCAAATAACTCGCTAACCTGCCTCAGAGTAAAAACACAACAGCAGAGAATGGTGATTAAAAGATGATAACTTGATTCCAAAATTATAAGATTCTAACAATTACAATAATTACAAGTTATTACTGTTAGGATGATTCTTTGTACATTAGTTTTGTTTATATAAATATTTCTAAGCCAGAGAACCACTTTTTGCAATGTTGTATGTACAGCTATCAATTCATCCATAGTATAATCAATAGCAATATGCTGGCAGCCTTTATGACCTAAAATCGAAGAATTCACATTGATTGTGTATTGGACTTAATACGATAGTGAGAACACAGCTATTGTATTCATGTGCTTCTAGGTTATATGTTTCTCCCAAAGAGAAAATTAGAACTTTTATAAACTCTTTGGAAATACAAAAAGATACAGGTACCTTCCCAAATATATGCTATATGAGACATTATTTTATAAGGTAGAATAATGTTTTATTCTCAATTTTAGTAATCAAATTGCTCCTTGAATTTGCCTTACACAAAAAAGCCCTTTAACCAACAACTATAATCTTAGTAATGAGAAGAAAAAAAATTCTTTTTAATGTAGCACTTTGAAAAAAGAAGTATTTCATTCACTTTTTATACTTGGAAATTGAAGAGCTGATACAGCACATTACCATGCCAGACAGTCCCTCTTGTCAGCCAGGACATATGCTTGTCATATTCAGAATGGTGACAATTTGTGCCCCATCATCCTTTATCTCACCCCTGTTTCCCTTGCCTAGTAAACAGGAGTGTGAGCTGGCTTCCAGAGATTAGGCTCCTTCCTGCTTGTGGCTGCTAATGTGAATTTCTTCAGAAGTATTTGCTTATTGCTAAACTGCAGTCCTGGCCTCACTTTTTCAATGTGCTCTTAACATTAAGGAAGGAAATTCTTTTTTAAATATGTTTGTTCCATTTTTGTTGTAGTATAACTTACAGTAAAATTCACTCCTTTTAGTGCACAGTTCTGTGAGTTTGAACAAATGCATACAGTTGTGTAACCAATACCATCATCAAGATATAGAACAGGGCCATTATCCCAAAAGACTTCCCTGGCCCTGCTACAGCCATCTCCTTGTCCCACTGCCAGTTTTTGGTAATCACTGGCCTGCTTTCTATCTCGATAGTTTTGTCCGTTCCAGCATGGTTCTCTGGATGGGATCATCCAACTGGTGGCATCTTTACTTAGTAAAACGTATTTGAGAGTCATCCGTGTTGTTTTATTAGTAGCATTGCTGAATAGTGTCCACTGCATGAATGTGCCTCAGTTTGTTTATTCTTTTCACAAGTGATTGAGATTTCAGTTATTTCTAGTTTTGGTTTATTGTTTATAAAGTTGCTATATATGTTTTATATAAATATAGGTTATCATTTTGGTTGAATAAATATGGGAGTGCTTGCTTATATGGTAAAAGATGTTTCACTTTATAAGAAACTATCCATTTTTCATGTAGTATGTAAGAGATGAATCAAGGTTCATTTTCTTGTTACATTAAATGTTGAACTTTTCCAGCATTTGTTCACCTAACCTTTCTCCATTAAATTACATTTGAAACTTTGTTAAAAATCAATGGATTACATATTTGTGGGGGTGTTTTTTATTAATCTACATATTTACCCTTTTTCCAATATCACACTGTTTTTTATATAGAAAAGCTTGAAATCTGGTAACATGAGTTCTCGTTCTATGTTCTTGTTTTCCAAGATTTGTTTAGATACTTAGTTCCTTAATATTTCCATAAACATTTTAGAATCAGCTTGTCAGTTTCCATGAAACCCTGCTAGGATTTCAATTGGAATTTTATTAAGTCTATAGATTTGGGAACATTGACATCTTAACAACATTATCGAGTCTTCTAATTTATAAATATGGTGTATATATACATTTATTTTGAGCTTTGAGTGCTTTTTCTCATGAGTTTTCAGCATATATTACAAAAATATGTTCAATTCACCCCTAATTATTTCATAGTTTGGGTTTTGCTATAAGTGGTATTGTTTATTTCAACTTCCAAGTGCACATTGCTAGCATTTAGAAATACAATTGATTTTTACAAATTAACCTTGTATCATATGACCTTACTAAACTCACAAAAAGACAAAAATTACAAATAGCAGCTAGAAAAGAGAGGCTGTCACTGCAGACTCTACATCTTTAAAAAGATATTAAAGAAAAACTATCAACCTCTCTATGCCCTTAAATTTGACAAAGATGAAATAAATTAATTCCATGAAAGACATAAACTGCTAACTCTCACTCAAGAAGAAATAGATAATCTGAAGATTTCTATATTTATAAAATAAATTGAATTAGAACTAAAACCTCCCACAAAGAAAATGCTAGATCTAGATAGTTTCACTGGAGATTCTACTAAACATTTGGAGAAGAAATTGTACCATTTCCATGCAAACATTTCTAGAAATCGGATGAAAAGAGAACAGTACTAACTCATTTTTACAAGTTTAGAATTATTCTAATACCCAAATCATACAAATACATTCAAAATAAGAAAACAATAAAACAATATTCCCTTTGAATATAGATACACACTTCCTAACAAACCAAATATAGCAATATATAAAATAATAATATATTATGACTATCTGAGGTTTATCATGCAATATAAGACTGGCTTAGAATTTGAAAATCGATTAATGTAGGTCACCATATCAGTAGACTAACAGAGAACAAAAATATGATCATTTCAATAGTGACCTAAAAAGCATTTAACAAAAACACCATATTCATTGACCTGATAAACATCTGCTATGATATCAGGGACAAGTCATAACAGGAGCAAGATAACTGCTCTTACCACTTATAGGCAATAATGGACTGGAGGCCCTAACCAGTGCATTAAGTGAGAGGGAAAAAAAGGTTTTAAGATATAAAATCAGAAAGAATGAAAAAATAAAACAACATCTATTTTCAAACAACACAATTGCCTACGTAGATTTTTTTTAAATCTAGCAACATGGTTCAGAACTTAAAAGCAATTCTTTTAAAATCCTATTTAATAAATGAACATGAGTAAGCTATCCCTTCATAATTTTCACTTTGCATAGTAATATTCTTATGAGTTTACTATTCTTTCAATAAGAAAAAGCAAAATTTTTATAATTTACATATATTATCAGGTAGAAGTTGTAGAGCAATTATGTGGTTTAAGAAAATATTCTGTGGATTGAGAGTGAGGTTTATAACAGATTGTACAGATTTTATTTTAAAATAACATGGTTGTGTGTATACACTCAGCGCATATACACTGAATGGCCAGATTATTATGATATCTGGATGCATAATAATCTGGCCACTCAGTGTATATCCTATATAATAAAAGGCTAATATGCAAATTATCCCCTCAATCAGGAGTTCGACCAGCAGGCAGGCCGGCCAACCGCCCATGTCCCCTCCCCCTGGCCAGGCTGGCCGGACCCCACCCATGCATGAATTTATGCACTGGGCCTCAATACACACACACACACACACACACACACACACACACACACACATATATATATACTGAGTGGCCAGATTATTATGCGTTCAGAGATCATAATAATCTGGCCACTCAGTGTATATCTTCCCATCCTTTTTGATAGTTGTATATTATTCCATTTTATGGATGATTTGTAATCCTATATAATAAAAGGCTAATATGCAAATTATCCCCTCAATCAGGAGTTCGACCAGCAGGCAGGCCGGCCAACCGCCCATGTCCCCTGCCCCTGGCCAGGCTGGCCAGACCCCACCCATGCATGAATTTATGCACTGGGCCTCAATACACACACACACACACACACACACACACACACACACACACACACACACATATATACTGAGTGGCCAGATTATTATGCGTTCAGAGATCATAATAATCTGGCCACTCAGTGTATATCTTCCCATCCTTTTTGATAGTTGTATATTATTCCATTTTATGGATGATTTGTAATTTAGTAAATAAATTACCTGCTGAAACACATTTTTTTATAAAGGTCACATCTACCTGTTTAAATATTGTTTTACTTTTCCTACTGAAATAAGTGTAGAGTTGTTTGTAAGCAGTGGTTACCCCAGGCAGATACTCTATCAGTGATGGGCAACCTTTTGAGCTTGGTGTGTCAAACTTCGCCAAAAAACTGAGCATAACTCAGGTAGTGTGTCACTTTGAGGAAAAAACATTATTTCGCAAATGTTTCATCAGAAATGGCTACGCGTGTCAGTGCTGACACGCGTGTCATAGGTTCGCCATCACTGCGTCTGCCTTTCTTTCCATCTGATTTGGGCCTCATAACTGGTTATTACCTAGGGAAGGTGTGCAGGAAGGATATCTATCTCTTCCTCATCAGAAAGATAAAGAGCGTTCACGCCTTCTCCACTCCCGTATTCTCTTACTTACCACCTGGAAAAGTCCTTTCACTGCCAAGCCTTCATGCTGTTTTCTCAGGTGTTTCTCTATCTATACCAGGACTACAACTCTAAGGTATGCTACCCATGAAATTTGAAATGTATAAACTAAACCAAAGCTAAACCAAAGTGACAACAACAAAAAACTTGAGCATGTACCACACCAATAGTGAGAGATTTTTCCCATTTTATATTATATCTGCAAGTTTCAGGTTTACTGAGAGGAGTTCTAACCTCAACTCACTGGCTAATATTAGATAGAAATGGCTTACTTTAGACTCCAAATAAAATCATTTCCAGTAACTTACCAACTTTGCATTCTGATTTCTTAAGGAACATTTTATTTTAATGGCATTCAGAGTTCTAAAATTTAAATATACAAAACTTTTAAAGTTTTTATTAGACAGAAAATTAATATCTAGTTACCAAGGCACAATCAAATGAGAAAAGGCTAATTTATTTTATGTTACAAAAGGACAGATTTGGTTTCAATATTCATTGACAAAATGTGCTAAATAATATACCTGTAATCTGTAGGTATAAGTTATTAGTGGAAATATTGTGCAAGAAAAATGTTTACTTTAGTTTTACCTGTGAGAGGATATGAGAAGATAAAACAAAACAACACATGCTTGTGTGGGGTTTTCTTCTCAGTTAAATTATATGAGGAGAATGCCATTACTGATGTCACAGGGATGGTGTGAGATTTAAATACAGTAATTCAATAGAAGCACTTATATTAGTGTATGAACATTTTAAAAGGCCCATTATAGGTTGGCAGTTATAATAGTATAATTATAATAATTAATGACATTTCCACCAAAGGGACCCAGAAATTTTCTCTTCCATCTTTTGTTTCTTGAAATGTGCTGTAGTTCTTAAGATAGAAGACATAGACCTTTTTGTGATATCTCTTACCAGACATTTAACTGTACACTAGTTCTTAAATGTTCTGAGCCTTAGATTTCAACTGAGCAAATGTTTTGATGACTTTTCATGCCTATTAAAATTATAATGAGAGCAAGCATGCTCTATAATTTGAAAGTATCATGTCACTGCTAAGATATGAACTGGTATAGAGAGAGATAAGGAAGAGAGAGCTGAGGATGCTATGTGCATTGGAATGATAAAACTAAGGTATTATACATCTTGTTTTAGTTGTGTTTTGTATTTGATTTTGTAGTAAGGCTTATTGGCTATGTTTATTAATAATAAGAAAGCCATTGTTAGATCTTTGCCTGGTTCAATATATTTAGATGCATCCCCAGTGAAACTATGTTTGAGGGTGAAAATAACCAAATTTGCTACAAGGACCTGAGAAAAATATAATTACCTAGTAGAAATTGCATACATCTAGTAAAAGAATTGTTATGCCTACAGGTAGAAGGGTAAAAAAATGAATATATAGTTGGAGATAGATTATATACATATAAATTACATAAGTATATTACATAACTTTTTTGAGATAAACATAATAGGGTGAAGGTAGTAATAGCATTTGGGTTCAAGAACATGAGGTAGCATGAATAAATAAACCTCCTTTGAAAAGGGAGTTCATAACTTCTAGCAATTTCTGCATATTTAGAAGGTTAGAGATACTTGTGATTAAATCTACAGTATTTGCAAAGTGAAGATAAAAGTCATTTTTCTTTCCTTTCAATGGTCAAACATTGTTTTCTTAAATCCTCATACTAGTTCCAGACCACAGAAGGCAACAATAACCTTGGGAAGGTGTTGGTTAAGTTCAACACACGAGAATGAACAAAGGTAAATGCAACACATTTCTTGGCAGCAGAACACTGAAGGTCTATTCTCTGAAGAGATGGAAGCAGAGTCCTTTTTTTACCGGGAGAATAATAGGCACAGATAAAGGCATGGGTCTCACATTAAAAACAGGTGGAAGCTCTACTGCAGGAACAGACTAAGAATACTGGGCTCCAACTGTCCTCTTCACTCATGGGGCAGAGGTTCCATGCCAAGAAGACCAAAGGCAACCATACCCACCTAGAATGCCACTTGTAAAGCAGAGGGGTCACTCTGAAAGAAGTGGGGCATTGTACCCATCTCTAGCTCCAGAGCAGAGATAAAGATTGCCCAGGGGAGAAAGCAGGCTTGAAGAACAGATAGCTGGGTTACTCTCCCCATGGGAACTGACTTCATTTAGATCAGAGCATCGGGAAGTTCAAACCTAAAAGCCCTGTCAAAAGCAATAGAGATTTTGGTGGTAGTTAAGTAAGACAATGATGGTAGCTCCATGGGAGCAACAAACTAAAACAAAGGTCAGCTAGACTCAAGAGAAAAGATGGCTAAGAAGAAGAATCCTCCTAGAGTTAGAACCAAGTTCAAAATCTGCTTCTGAGAAGCGGCCAAACTTGTTTTGAATAAGACTGTGGAGCAATTTATGACAAAGTGCTTTTTAGGAATTTGATTTTTTTGGGGGGTGTCATTGGTTAATATAATTATATAGGTTTCAGGTGTGCAATTCTATTATATATCATCTGTATATTGTATTATCAGCTGAGATTTAGTGCATGCTAACTGCCAAGTGTGATAACAATAGAGGCATACAGCTTTAAAAAAAAATCAGGTAAACAAAATCAAAGTCTTTCTAAAACACTAACATCCCAGGGGGACTGTGGACATGCCCACGTCTATACTCTAAAAGGGGTGACATAGAGACTTCACCAAAATAGTCCAGTCTATGTAATAAAAAAAAATTAAACATGCCTAAAGATAAAATAAAATAAACCATCAATCCCCACAATTAGGGGCAGGAAAGAGCAGTATCTAGAGTTGTTAAAATATATCATTGAAATTTCTAAGTTTTCAATAAAAAATTATGAGACATGCAAAGTAACAGTAACCTGTAACTTACACATAAGAAAAAGAAAACCAAGTTGTAGCAAGAATTGCTTTTCAGAGACCCCCGATGTGAGAATTAGAAAACAAAGACACAAAATAGCTATTATATATTTACTAGAGGCCCAATGCATGAAGATTCATGCAAGAATAGGCCTTCCTTCCCCTGGCTGCCGGCACTGCCTTCACTCTGGCTGGAGCTGCCTTTGTGCCTTCACTCCGGCCCGAAGCCACCTTTCCGCCTTCGCTCCGGCCTGGAGTCGCCTTCCGCCTTTCGCCTTGTCGCATCAATTTGCATATTCCCTCCTTATTGGCTGTGGGCGCTGTCATCTTTGTCATGGAGTGATGGTCAATTTGCATATTCCATCTTTATTAGATGGGATTAGAGTCCCAGTGCATGAAATTCATGCACTGGTAGGGTACCTAGCAGTTGGTAGCTGCCCCCGCCACCCAGGTACTCCCTCCCTTTCCCTGGTCGACCCTGCCCCCTGGTCAAACTTCCAGACAAACTTCCTGTCAAGGGGATAATTTGCATACTATACTTTTATTACATAGGATTCAAAAATACTGCAAGAAAAATGCTTAAAGAAGTAAATAAAGAATATGGTAAAAATACACAGGTGACAGAATAAAGATAAATTTGACTTTATCAAAAGTGAAAACTTCGTATATCAAATTACACTATTAGAGTAAAAAGGCTACCCAGGAAATTGGAGAAAAATATAAATATAAATGAAATTATCTATCTGATAAATAATTGATATCCATAATTTACAAAAACTTTTATGATTCAATAATAAAAAAGCCAATTTTAAAATGAGCAAATAACTTGAGTAGATATTTTTCTAAATAAAACATACAAATTGCCAATAATAACATGAAAAAAATGTTCAACATCATTAATCACTAGGTCAATGCAAATGAAAACCATAATGAGATACTATTTTATATCCATTAAGATGGCCATTATTAAAAAGAGAAAATTTAAAAAAAATAAACAGAAAATAACAAGTATTGGCAAGGATGTGGAGAAATTGCAACCCTATGCATTGCTGCTAAGAATATAAAATGGTGCAGTCACTATGGAAAACAGTATGGTGGTTCATTAAAAAGTTAAATATAGAATTATGATATTATACAGCAATTCTACTTCTGGGTATGTAACTAAATTAGTAAAAGCAGTGATTTGGACATATATTTGTACACACTTGTTCACAGTAATATTGTTCAAAATAACTGAAAGGTGGAAATGACCCAAATTTACATAACCAGGTAAATAGATAAACAAAATGTGATATATACATACAATGGAATGTTATTCTGACACATGCCTCAACATAAATAAACCTTAAAGATATGCTAAGTGCCCTAACCGGTTTGGCTCAGTGGATAGAGCATTGGCCTGCAGACTGAAGGGTCCCAGATTTGATTCTGGTCAAGGGCATGTACCTGGGTTGCAGGCATATCCCCAGTAGGAGGTGTGCAGGAGGCAGCTGATTGTTGTTTCTCTCTCATCCATGTTTCTAACTCTCTATCCCTCTTCCTTCCTCTCTGTAAAAAATCAATAAAATATATTTTAAAAAAAAAAAGATATCCTAAGTGAAACAAGCCAGTTAAATAAAGAGAAAAAAAAAAGCATGATTCCACTTATGTGTACTTAGAGTGGTCAGATTTATAGAGCTAAAATATAATGATGGTTTCCAGGAGCTGGGGGAGGGATGGGAATTAGTATTTAATTTGTATGGCATTTTAGTTTGGAGAGCTGAAAAATTCTAGAGATGAATAGGGTAACGGTTGTACAACAATGTGAATGTATTTAATGCCACTGAGATGGACACTTAACTTAAAAGTTATAAAGATGATAAATTTGATGTTATTTATGTGTTATCACAATAAAAAATCTGAAAATGAAATTGAAAACAATTCCACTGAAAGTAGCACCAAAAACAAAATACTTAGGAATCCTATATAATAAAGAGGTAATAAGCTAATTTGTCCGTTATGGTGTCTGAGTCACGACCAGTCAATGGGTTGCGCACGCACAGGAGCTAGGATGCGGGGATGGGGGCAGGGACTTCCACCCACAGCAGGAGGCAGTCCAGGCCTGCCCAGCGCTAAAGTCCCCTGTTCTCCAACCACAGAGGAAAGATATAAGGAAGAAGTCTGTGCTGCCTCCAGAAAGTATCTATATACCTGATCGGCCAGTCGCATCCTGCAGAGGGAGCAGGCCTAAGCTGTCAGCAGGACATACTGTAAGGGCTTCTGGACTGTGTGTGGCGGGGGGCAGGCTGGGCTGAGGGACCCTCCTCCCCTGTGCATGAATTTTCATGCACCGGGCCTGTAGTAAATTTAATAAAAAGAAGTATAAGAGTTATCCACACTGAAACCGGTTTGGCTCAGTGGATAGAGCGTCAGCCTGCGGACTGAAAGATCCCAGGTCCGATTCCGGTCAAGGGCATGTATCTTGGTTGCGGGCACATCCCCAGTAGGGGGTGTGCAGGAGGCAGCTGATCGGTGTTTCTTTCTCATCGATGTTTCTAACTCTGTATCTCTCCCCCTTTCTCTCTGTAAAAAATCAACAAAATATATTTAAAAAAAATAAGAGTTATCCACTAAAATTTCATGTTCATGAATTTTAAGACAATACTTTTCACATAATCTACAGATTCAACAGTTTAAATTGGGAAAAGTCATAGAAGGCTTTGGAAGGTATGTCAACAAGAAATTCTACATGGGTTAGTTCTGAGGACTACTTTAAGATAATGATGATTAAAACAGTGAATATTGATTTAAAAAATAACTGTATATAATTATATTGGAAGAATGTATGTAGTGGGTGAGTTAAGAAGGGGATTTTCTAAGCAAGCAAAATCATCATCAGTAGAAAGCAGCCTTTTCTGCATAAATTGACAAGATGATCTAAAGTTCCTATGGAAATGCAAGGAACAGAATAGCTGGAAAAAGTCTTAAAAATGAAGAATAACGTGAGAAGACATACTGCCCTATTTCACAATTTACTACAAAATTACAGTAATCAAGACTATGCCATACTGGCATAAGGATAGACAAATAGCTCAATGGAACAGAATTAAGAATCCTACCTAATAATAGACAAATATGCAAATTGACCATACCTCCGACACACCCACAAGCCACGCCCCAAGCCACACCCACCATCCAATCAGAGCGAGTATGCAAATTAACTCAACCAAGATGGCTACAGCCACAGAGAGCAAGGTTTCCCAGGTAACAGAGAAAGCCAAGCTTTCCGCCTGCCTTTGCCAGGCCTAAGCCTCCACTCAAGCTACAAAGTTTCAATTATAGAAAGTAAACAAATTCAAACAAATGGCGGCAGAATGGAGCTTGAGAGAGCAGGCCAGGGTTGCCGCCGGCAACAGGGGAAGCAAAGCTTTCCGCACACCCTGGCCGGGCCCAGGCCTCCGCTTAAGGCTACAAAGTTTCAATTATAACCCCAACACAAATGGCTGCCGGCCTTGGAGGGAGCCCCAGGCTTGGCTCCGCTCCAGGCTACAAAGTTTCAATTGTAGAAGAAAAATAAATTCCAGATACCAGGGCCTCCACTTTGGTTGCCAGGGGGCATGGCCGGCCTGCAAACCACCACAGGCCCCTTGCTCAGGCCACCCCACGCCCCAAGGGAACCCCACCCTGATGAGGGACACACTTCAGGGCAAACCAGCTGGCCCCCACCCCTGTATCAGGCCTCTATCCTATCTAATAAAAGAGTAATATGCAGATTGATCATCACCGCAACACACAGTATAGCTGCCCCCATGTGGTCAAAGATCCTGCCCCCATGTGGACACAAGATGGCCAGCAGGAAAGGGCAGTGGGGAGGCACCCAGCCTGCAAGGGAGGGCAGTTGAGAAGGACCAGGCCTGCAAGGGAGGGCAGTTGGAGGTGATCAACCCTGTAGGAGAGGGCAGTTAGGGGTGACCAGCCCGGCAGAGGAGGGAAGTTGGGGGAAAACAGGCTGGCAGCAGAGTGGTTAGGGGGTGATCAGGCTGGCAGGCAGAAGCGGTTAGGGGCAATCAGGAAGGCAGGCAGGTGAGCAGTTGGGAGCCAGCAGTCCTGGATTGTGAGAGGGATGTCCGACTGCCCGTTTAGGCCCGATCAGGCCTAAACGGGCAGTCGGACATCCCTCGAGGGGTCCCAGATTGGATAGGGTACAGGCTGGGCTGAAGGACAACCCCCCTCCGTGCACGAATTTCGTGCACCGGGCCTCTAGTCTATATATAAACTCTCACATCTATGGCTATTTTATACAAAGTTTGCATTCTAAGTTGCTTTCTTATTTTTGGTGAAGGATAAAAATCTTCCTGGATTGATACTTCTATATAATTTCCTGGGTGACAAAATTTTGTTGGCCTTAAATGTCTGAAAAAAAAAATCTTTATTCTAGTCTGTCAATTGACAGGTTTTACATGGTAGAGACTACGAATCGTTATTTATTAGAATTTAGGCATTGCTTCACTGTTTTCTAATTTCAATAAAGGTTCCAATACAATTGTGATACCCAATCTTTTGTACATGAGTTTTAATACCATGTTTATTAAACTATAGTTCATATATAATGTAATTCACATAATTAAACTATAAAATCCCATGTATTTTTTTGTTTATTGACCGAGTTTTGCAACCATCATCATAATTAATTTAGCACATTTTTATTATGACAAAAACTAACCCTGCACTTACTAGCAATCACTCCCCATTTCTCCCCAATTCCCACAGCACTAGACAACCACCATTCTAATGATGGGCCTAGTCTAGACAATTCATGTGCTGGGATTGTACAATATATAGTCTTCTGGGACTGATTTTTTTCACTAGCTTAATGTTTTGAAGATTCATTGATGTAGCTTAGACCAGTACTTCATTTTCATTGCCAAATAATGTTCCGCTGTATGGATATACTTTATTTTGTTTTCTCACTCATCCATTGAGCAAAGAAAAGAAAGACTCATAGGCACAGACCACAGTATGGTGATGGCCAGAGGGACGGAAGCTAGGGCAAGGAAGTAGAAGGTAAAGCGGGGATAAATGGTGACGACTTGGGGTGATAAACACCAAATACAATATACAGATGATGCGTTGTATAATTATATACCTGAACCATGTAACATGTTACTAACCAATGTCATCCCAGTAAACTCAAATAAAAATAAATTTATTATCAACTAAACTGTATAGTATTCTACATGTGTGAGTATTTGAGGAATCAAGGCATTGTCAGAGAAACACGTTTTAGAAATCCATAATGCAGGTCACAAAAGCACTCTAATGCTGTCTCAAGGTATATCCTCTTTCTCCATGCCACCTTTGAAAAGTGCCAAATGATAGACATTATAAAAGCAATTATGCAGTCAATTGCCTTCTAGGATAATTCAATTCTGTCCTGTGTGTAATAAAAAGTAGTTTGTTAGGCATATTACAAATTAGAAAACAATTGAGTGAAAGCATCGCAAGGACAGGTATTAGATCTGTCTGATACCCTTAATGTATTAGCAGAATGTCTGACACATGGAAGATGTTATTAAGTATATCCCAAATGAAAAGTGCAATTCCAAAATATTTCATTTCTTATATTGGGAAATGGAAAAGTCAGTCCTTTCAACAGGGCTGTGGTTCACTCCTTTGCCTGTTAATATACACAAGCTCTATGTTATCATTTGTCTTTTCATGTGAAAATTCTGACATCTTTATCAGATTTAAGCTCCAATCATAAAGGTGCTATTATTTTATTAAAAACTACTTTTTATTACATTAGTAACTCAATAATAACATCTATAATAATAACGATGGTAACAATTACACCTGAAAACTATTTTTTTTTAAAGTTGAAATCAATGATGCATAGTAATAATACAGATATTTTTGCTAACTGTCTAACAGGCTTCATTCATTCATTCATTCATTCACTACTTATTGATTATATTATATATAACACACTGTGCCAGGTATGCCATGATGATCACAAGTTTCATCCGGGGTTGATAGTCCATTGGAGAGACAATCACATCCATCATAGACTGATAAACAGAAAAGTGAATGAAAGGAACTTTGTGCTGTGACAAGATTAATAAGGACATTGGACCCATCAGGGATATTACGAAAGAGTTCCTCAAGGAGGCAATACAAGTTGAGTTCTGACTTATTAGGGCATAACTTAATATGGAGTAAATTACCTAGAGAACTTGTTAAAATGTAGATCCTGATTCAGAAATCTGGGATGGTGCATGAGATTCTGCATTTCTAAGGAGCCCACAGATGAGGCCCATGCTGATTATTCAAGTACCTTACTTTGAGTAGCAGTGATTTTTGGAGGAGAGGGATAATTGAAAACTATAGTTTCCATTAGCAGTTCATCCTCTGTGGCTGCAAGCTTTAAAGACCTTGGGTCCCTATCTCTTCTGCTACTGGCAGATGTGTGCTCCTACAGAGTTTAACAGCAAAACTTCAAGTAAGCACATCTAAATCTTTTTGTAAGAAGGAAAATCATGACTGGTTAATTATAGAATTTGAAAAAAGAGACTTTGGTAATCTGTAACCTTTTAACACCTCAGGTCACTTCCAAATTGTGAACGGGTTCCAAGAACCATACAGGCATAGGCCCTGAACTGTGCTGCTTTTCCCATCGCCCCAGGTGCCAGGCTGTGGTGAAACGAGAACAAACCTCACCGCTTTAATATGGCCTGTTACTTGGTTTTCTATAAATGTAGAAGACACAGCCTATATACTATGAACATTGGTGTGTTCTCACACTTTGAGGTATTGAATAGGCCTCTTTTATGTCCCTAATATTTCTCTCTGAAATCTTAATTTAACAAATGTGTTAGTAGGCTATGTTAAAAACTACAGGTAAAGCTTCCAGAAACAATCAGCATATAAACAAGTAAATAAATTTTCATGATAATTTTATTTAGGATGGAAATGCTTAATATTGGCTTATTAAAGTCCCAGAAATAAAAATATTAACAATGATTCACTTAGAATAACATGTAGTACTTTGTAACAGATTTTAAAAAAAGTAATTTTATTAAGAATACAACATGATGTAGGTAGTTTTTAAAATCCATAGTAAGAGTAGACTGAAAAGGAACAGTGATTTTTATGGTAGGAATTATTGGGTAGTACACTGATTATAGAGTTTGCCAAATAAAGATCCAGCCCATGTTTGTATTTAGTCCTTAAAATAAGCACCACAACATTTTTGTTCTCTCTTACTGATTTATATCTTCATGAATTTACCTGATCTTATCATAAGGTTATTCATTTCAATTTTATTATTCAATATTCACACTCAAGATACCAATGTCTAGACAGGTTTTATCAAATAGTGTATGCTTTTCATAGTTCATATTCCCCAATTTTAGAAGTATATTTCTTTTGAAGATTAAGCTTTTTACTTCAATTTACCCTAAACCTTATTTTCACCCATATAGAGCCTTCCAGTTTTCTTTTCTGACAGCAAAGGGTACCTTGATTGATAGAATTCAATTGCTGGGTTGAAATAATGCAGCTGGCTTTTATCTTACATGAGTATGTCTTTTTATTAGTTTTACCTATTACATGAGAAAGAATGTGACAAAAAATGTAATGATCTTAGATATCCCACCTGGGCTCATAATGCTGTCTAGATTATAGAATATTGACTTTGTAGGAGAGAATGAGAATTCTGAGTAAGAGTTACAATGGAGATATGAGTAAAAGTATAAAATGAGTTCAGTGTAAACATGCTACTCACTAATTCTAAACAAGATCAGTGTGATAGGAAACCATGCACTTGACCACATATATTAATAAAGGATTAAAATGTGTTAACCTTATTTATACTTATAAAAATCTTTAAATTTGATGTAATCATAATACCTCCGGCAGTTTTTACAGAGTAGAAAGAGAAAGTCACAGTACTGTTAAACCAGTTACCTAGATCCCAGTCTGTAAATTTACATAACAGAAGTCTGACCACATTCATATTCTGCAATCTAATGATAATAAATATATACTAATTAAGCTGAGAAGAAGAAAAAAAGGGGTGCTGACAAGCTACTGTGCAGTATAGGAGTTAAAAGTATAATATTTTATGACAAACTATTTGGTTCACATCCACAGTCTGCTACTTACTAGCTATGTGAGCTACCTTGAAGAGTTTGCTTGACCTTTCTAAGTCTCAGTTTAAAGTGATCATACAAATATTAAACTTACAAAATTTTTTGAAAAATTAGATAGTATTATCAAAGTACCAAGTATGTTCTGATTCTTGGTAAATAATAACTGCTTTCCTGAAAAATATACTTGTTACCTGTATAGACTTTTTTAAGGTATATTTTAGTACCTGAAATATTCTTGAGTCTATGAAATTACCTAGTGATAATTGCTCATTTTTATGATGTACAAGGATCTGTAGACTTATGTGCATCATCCATGACTAGAATATAGTGATGGTTAAGATGTTAGAATAGAGTTGAGACTTACCTATGACTTGTACTTAAAAGCTGGATGACCTTCAAAAAGTAACTGAACTTATTTAAAAACTTTTTTTTTTCCAGAGCCAGAATGAAGTTACCAGTTTTTCCTACCTCAGGGGATTATTGGAAGAATTGAATGGGAGAATATTACAAAGCACCTGCCCAATTTTTGGGACATGTAAAGCTAGTCAATAATATAAGTAAAACTCTAGTCTTCAATGTTTAGGATTTAGTGGTTAGGATAAAAAGTGATCTATGTTTTTCCAAACAAACTTAGAGAACAGATAATGCATCCAAAAAATTCAACAGGATGAAAATAGGCAGAACTGCCTGCATTGCTCATATTTTTTTTGTAAAATATCAATTATGATGAAACTTCTGTAAGCAAGATATTTTTCTATTTCTTGATGGATCTTTCAAGGGTTATATATATGTACTAGAGGCCCGGTGCACAAATTTGTGCACAGGTGGGGTCCTTAGGCCTGGCTGGTGATCAGGGCCAACTGGGCCATCTCTTCCAGTCCATATCAGGGCGAGGGAACACGGGAGGTTGGCCAGCAGAGGGGAGGGACCACGGGAGGTTGGCCAGCCAAGGGAGGTTGGCTGTGGGAACGACCTGAACACCAGGGGGCAGCTCCTGCATTGAGCGTCTTCCCCCTTGTGGTCAGTGTGCATCATAGCAACCAGTTGACCAGTCATTTGGTCGCTTAGGTATATATATATATATATATATATATATATATATATATATATATATATATATATATAGTACTAGAAGGATTACTGAAGTAAAGAGGAAGGAGAAAAACAATGGTCCAGAGTAGCTTGAGAACATTTCATTAATATTACTTATGGTTGTTGAAGTATCCATAATTTCTAAAAAAATTCAAAGGCAAAAGCACAACTTGGGGGAAAAAAGAATATGTTCAAATAATATTAGTAAAATATCTGATTGGTATAGAGAATTTTTAAACATGTAAGTGGTTGAAAATAAACTGAGTTGGATATTATAGTATATTACTTAATAAATAAATATTATCATTGTAAGTTTAAATTACCTCTTCACTGCTGATAAGTCCTTGAGAGGAGAGATTCTGCCATTTATCTCATCATCCAGATGTCTAGCACAGTGTCTGATTTCCTTAACCATTTATTTGCTGTTTCTTTATTCCAATTTATCCTTAAGATTCCTGTGCTAATGACATTGCAGGCTCACAGGATAAAGACAAATAAATAATTTATAATACCAAGTGGTATGTGCTATGATAGGGGAAATACAGGGTTCAGTTGGAAATAATATTAGTGGGGCTTCTTTTGGAAAATTTCCTTAAATAAAGTGCATTTAAGGTGAGACATACATGCTAACTAGAAAATTACCAGGCAGAGTGGTGGGAAAGAATGGTCCATAAAGAGAAACAAAATGTAAAAAAAGATCCAAAATTAAGAAAGAGCACAGCATAACCAAGGACTTAACTAAGGGAAGTTTGGCTTGACCAAAACATAGATTATGAGGAAGAGAAGAAAACGCTAGACAAGCTCATAAACTGTTAAGAAATTTAGAAAGAATCTTAAGGGTTTTAAGGAATCATGGTTACATTTATGCCCCATTTCATCATTTTTCTTTTAAACCCAAGTCCTCCTTAGATTACAGTGAGTATCTAAAATTTACCTTGGGTTTTAGGCAAGAAAAAATCTTTCAGTGGTGCAAACTAATTTTATTGAAATAAGTAGCAGTCCATATGGCAATCGCTTGCTGACTCCTTGACATCTCTTTAGCAGTAGATTCCTCTGATCACTAACACTACCTTGATCTGTTAAAGTGAGGCATTAGATTCTCTAGGACAGTAGTAAATTAGCTTTTACTTTATCTTTATGGGAAAGCAATTTCTAGATGTCTTTTTCCTGTTAAGAGGGAAATTCCAAGCAACTACCCTCAACTTTCTTGTGAGGGAAGGAAAAAATAAAAACAACTAAAGAAACAAACAAACAAAAACAGTGGGACATCTGGCCTCTAATTCCTTCCAGACTTAATTTTCTATTGCTGACTTTATAAGACTTCTTTAAAGCACAGCTTTCTAGTAGTGAACTGTGCTGATCCATGAGATTAGCTGAATCTGTGTTCTTGTATTAAGTTCTCCACAAAGTTAAGTACAAAGGCGCATGACCTGTGATTTAGGAGCTCACCTAAGGTCCTAAAAAGTCAGAATAGTTTAAAGATATAAAAGTGAATGTAGACTAAAAAGACTTTACGGATAAGCTATCCTAACCCCTCGTTTTAAAATGAAGACACAGAGGCCAAGAATTGTGAAGTATGCCATAGTCATTCTACAAGGTAAGCTATACTAAACTGCAGTCAATATATTTAAATAATATTGGACTGAATTATTCAATAAGTTTTCTAACAAGTCATGCTTCCTCTCTAAAAATAACACCCAGCGTTTATTGAGAACTTTCTATGTGCAAGTCAAACTGCCTTTTAAGTAGTGAAATTTTAGTCTTGACATTAGCTATAAGATATAAGAATTTTCATTATCCACATTTTATATATGAAGAATTTAGGCACAGAGCAATTGACTTACCAAGGTAACAGAGATACTTTATAGTAGAGCTGGTTTAAAAAGACAGCCTAATCCAGGATCTAACATTATAATGATATTATTCTTACTACCTGCAGAGTTTAAGCTCAGTAATTTACATCACTAGAATGTTAGCTACTTGAAGATAGAGGTTTTGTACTATTTTGTTTAGTGCTGGTTGTATACTTAAGGCCTAGAAGAGTGATTATGATAACTGCTCAATACATGATTGTTTATTGAATTGACATGGCTGTATATAAAATAGTATTAAGTATGAGCTGAGGTGCTTTATAATTCTTGGATTCAGAAGAGTCCTGGGGACAATTATTTTTTAATAAAAAATACAAAAGTCAAGTATCTATTAAGTACAACATGAAAATAGTCTATGGTTAACATTATTGGATCTGATTTTAATTTAGCTAATGTAGGCTATTAAAATCAGTTCACATGTATTTTTCTCAACAAGGCTTTCCGTGAGTCCTGTGTCTATATTAGGCCCTGAACTTTAGTCTTAAAATACCATCATTCCCTAATCTATTTTATCAATGGTTTTAATTATATGGTGATGTATATAGTTATATTTTAACATTTACTCCCTCACAAATTTTATAAGAGCAGGGAACATGACTCTTTTCTTCACTAGTTTTCAGTCATAAAGTAGTTACTAAATTAATGGGTCTTAACTAAATGAATGACCAGAAGAAAATGACTGTATGAAACATTTGGAGGTGCACAGTAAAGAACTCAGCCTTGTCCAAAGAAAGGTCTCACGTTTGCCCTTGTCTTCCAGGAGGAAATCTATGCTATAACTGATAAGAGGGTCTATTTAGGGCAGGGGTGGTTACTCCAGAAAGACTTATTATGTGATTTAGGGTGGGATTTGAATTGTATGGTATCTGTTGACCTGGAGATTGATTTCAACCACTTCGGCAGTCAATCAATCAAAACTATGTAATAATGATCCAATAAAAATTCTGGACACTGAAGGTCAAGTGAGCTTTCAATGCTTTGCTGTCACACATTGGTAGCGGGAGGGTCAACTTTACAGGGGAGGACAGCATTTGGAATCTTCCCAAATCTACTCTATGAGTCTCTTCCTTTGCCTGATTTTCTTCTAAAGCCTTTCCCTCTAATATATTGTAACTGTGAATATAATAGCTTTTAGAGAGTTATGTGAGTCCTTGCAGTTAGTGTCAGAGTGAGAGTGGTCTTATGGAGGTGTGCCCTCAACCTTCACAGCTTGGATAACTCTAGAAGCAAAATGGTTCTTGCAAGGCAATGGTCAGGGTAGATAGACATCCTTGTGGTAAACTTGGCCTTTTTAAATATGTGTGTTTTAACTCTGGCACAGTTGTTTAAGCTCTTGGGTTTCAATTTCACTATCTGTAATTTTAAAATAGCACTAGGGTACCTCATAGGGTTATTTTAAAGAATATATATTAAGAAATGACTGATTGTCCTAATTATAGAATATCTAGGCACCATATGATAAGAAATGTAATAATACTACTTATTTCAAATGTGTGACCCTCTCTAAGAACTGGTACTTAAAATTTAATGATCATAATAACTTTTATATAGCTTTGTAATTTAGATGGACCTTCCTTTAGTGAGAGTAAAATTTCCAGTTAGCTATGAATTTAATCCATTTAATCCATTTACAGGTTATTGAAATGTCATCTATCTTCCTCCCCTCTGGCAATGGTTATATGTAAAATATATTCAAAAGAGAATGAATACCATTTTTATATACTTCCAAATAAATAAAATTCTAAAACTTACCTGATAAAATTCATTCTATAAGTAAACAACATTTAACATCCCTATGCCTATTACCTAATTAGTTAAAAAGAAAAGAGTAATAATAATACCTATATCATATGGTTTCATCAGAATGTTTAGTTGGTGGGCCCAATACTTCAATGTTTTTAAAGCTTCATAGGTAATTCAGTAGGCAGCATGGCTTTGGAGTATGTTCCACATACCAACAGATGTCCAAAGACTCAGAGAGTCCCCAGGTCATTTGAGAAAATTCATACAAATTTTAACATTTATTTGTCTTGCCTTTTAGTCAATTGAAGTTACATTTTGGGCTGGGGCCAGATCTGAATATAGGAAAGCACTTCCCTGGAAGTCACTGTATGAAATGGGTTTCTAACTGAGTAAGCTGAAGCCAATCAATAGCATTATATGATGCTTGAAAAAAGATTATGCTACTGGAAGGAACTCTTAATAAAAATGAGTCAGAGAATAAGAATTTTTTAATGTTTATTATTCTCCAAGTGAAAAAAGAGTCTTGGAATCATTGGTATAAATGGGAGATAGACGTTGTTGTAGAGGAAGGGGTTTTATATAGCTTAGAATAACTATTATTCATTTTTTTAAATCTACTTAGTTATATTATAATCTATTAGGGCTTCTTTGTTATCACTTATTTAACTTCACAGAGATTTTTAACATTAGTCAAGGTATGCCAGAGATACATGAGTATTCTGAACACTAAAAACATATGTTTATATAAATAATGCACTAGCATCTGGTTTTATATATTGAACTCTTAAAAGGTAATGCTTATAATAACAAAATCAATTATATGTAATAAACCCAAGGACTACACCTAGAGCCATACTGATACCAAGATGCTGTGTCACTTGTGAAGCCCAGTGTGGTAACCAGCCCTACCATCCAAATGATCTATAGATAACTCTCAATAAAGGCAAACTGGTTGAAATCTAATTCTATAGTATATAGTGTCTGTGTGTTTCCAAGTGTATATAATATCTTTATTAGGCATACTTTATTCTTATTTTTCAAATAAAATAAAGCTGATGCCTACAAAAATTAAAGGACTTGCCACCACGACAAAACAAGTGGCCAATTTGGGTCTGTAATAGCTTACTTCTTAAACAGTGCTGTTGCCCCAGGGGCATGTCAAGGTTATTCATTACTGACGTACATTGACATGGACGCTTGCTTGTTTCAATATACTTTACACTTGCAGATATGTGAGTAGCCTACAAAAGTTTTCAGGATCCCATACTTCTCAGTGGCTTAATAACCAGGCCTCCGTGAAATAATAAATTAGTAGCCTAAGAGAATAGACCATTTCTGGAAAAACAATTACAATTCTTATCTATTTGAAGTCCGATATATTTGGGGGGATTAGTCCCTTAGTTTGTGCTGATTTGCTTGGCTGAATATAAAGGGGAATAAACAAAAACAGCTACACCCATTATAAAACCAAACCAAAAAAATCATATACATAAACAAAACAAAAATACAAGTACATTATTGGGGAGAAAAAATCAAAAGAGTTTGAAAATAAAGTCGTCAGCAACTCCTAGGAAAACTTAAGTCCAGCAATCTCTCATAAGTAGGAGAAAAATATTGTGTCAATTAAGCTTTTTGATACTTTAAAATATTTAGTGTTAGAAATATAATAAATACTTAGAAATAATAGCAATGCAAAGATTAGACATGTTAACTAAAAAAAACAAAAACCAACAACAACCCAATTTATTCATAAACAGAAATACAATTAGAATTTTTGTTGAAGTATACAAAGTCAGTAGGGTACCCAGAATATTTTATTTCCTCAATATACCCCAAAAACTATTCTTGTTCTGCAGATTATATAATTAACTCTTCCATACTTCTAACTCTCTTTTTCCTAACTGTTCACTTTGGTCATATAATGTATTAATTATATTGAAAGTATAGGAGAGTCCTACTGTTATCAGAAAAGCCTTTTCCCTTTTTAATATTGCATGCTGACATACAGCATTTGTTTCATTTTCTACCTACTCTTCTTCAAAGCCTTTACAACCAAACCAAAATGTGTAAAACTAAATAACTGTAACATCCACCAATGTCTAATCTTTTTGGATTGACTGTATTACATGACTTAAGCACTTGAGATTAAATGGGTTAGGCCTACCAAAAAACTGCCAGTTTATTAATTAAGAAAAAATACAATACAATAACTCAATTTTTACCTCACACTTTAGTTGAAGAAGCAGAAAGAGATGGACATATAATGAATACCAAGAATTTAGTGAATAGTCTTTATTTCTCTGGTAATCAAAATGCCACCAAGAGATGTTTGCTAAGGGAAAAAAAAAGTTCAACATTTTCCATATTCATCTTAATATCTATATGATAATTATAGAGCTATATTTTTAGAAGTGAATGGCTCAAAAGTGGAATTACATGTTTTTTACAATAGATATTGACACTTTTTTGGAACAAATGAGGTAGTAGACATGGCATTTTTGGCTACCAAGGATACGTATATTCCCCATTACTTTGATAACCTTTTTAACTGGTGAGGTCCCTTTCTTCAGGAACATGTGCCTTTTGTGCGACTCCTCCATTAGCCCAGGGAAAAACATGTGATCTGGGCCTAAACTAATTAAGACATGGCATTCCTCTTGTCATAGTGTTTGACAGGAATGCAAACATGAACCACTGCAAAGAGGACTTGAACCTGAGAAGCCTTGACCTTCGTGCAGCTGGGGACCAAGAATAGAGCCAACACAATAGAAAAAATTAGAGATAAATGGGCCCTTGGTGACAATTTTTGAGTCCAAACACACGTCTGGATTTCTGATAGCTTGTCAAAAATTTATCTTTCAAGCTTAAAACAGTTTAAGCTGACTTTTCTCACAAGCCAGCTATTTCTGATAGCAACAGTTATCAGTAAAGCCACATGTATATCTTGATTCTTCAGCTCCACAAACCATCCCAAGCCTTTATTTGTGCCAATAGCTATTATAATTTTTAAATTTTCAATGACACATCATAATGGATTCAGTGATTTTTTATTTGTTAATTTATTCAGATAATATAAGACTGCTTATTACCAACATTAAAATATATTTTACTGAGCCTGAAAACCACTTAATTGGGTTAGCATGTGCTGTTGATATTACACAAATTGATAAAATAACTGATTTGGAAAAAAGTAGCCAAATTTTAGACTTATAGAGTATCCTTCCACAAGTCCAGCTTGCAGCACATTCACCATAGAGTATGCCAAATAAAAAATTTTCAATAACTCAGTATATCTTCCCCTGACATAGATCTGTATAGCAACTTTTTACCAAATAATCTTGTTTTGTCCCATAAAATTAAGACAATGATTTTTATTGATTATATATGTTCTGGAAACTTTCACATGTTATATACATAACCTTCCCTAAAGACAATTTGAGATACTATAAATCCTATAATCATTCCAAGATATCTAATTATGAGGATCAAAACTAAAAACCTGGAGAGACAGGTCCCCTCAAGAAAGCTAACTTCATGTTGAAGGGCTGCTTCCCTGTACTGATATTGACACCAACAGCCATCAAGATACCTGGGATTGCAAGCTGGATGCATCACTCCGGAGTCAAACTTCATGTGCTAGACGATCCAATACCCGTTCAACATACAGATAACTCCTGGGAGCCAAATGGAGACTTCAAACTTCTCTTCAAACTGACTAGACAAATCAAGTTATAAGCTCTATTCATACTCCAGGAATACCACCCCCTGCCAATACTGCCCCCAGCTGACTCTAGACACAATGCAACTTCCTTCTGTGCCAGGCCTCATACTCGCTCTGAGAGAAAACTCCACCCCTCTCCAGCAGGAAGTAGGGACAGAAGAGACTCTACATCCCTTTTTCCTTAAACATTTCAGAACAAGAATCCTTGATGGGGAGAAATGTAGTGAGAGATAGGCCAGATGCAGAGGGTTGCTAGGGTCTGAGCATGACCACTGCCTTAAGTATTAACTCCTGGAAGACGATGTCTAAGCTTCAGTTATGTTTTAGGTACAAGCCCAGAGAAGTAGCAAAATCAGAGGGAGTGATGCCATGGCTGATATTAGGACCAGCTGCATTGACTAATGCTACTCTGGCACCACCCAATCAGTGAAGACCAGAGGGGGCACACTTCATAGTGAAAGCTCTATTGGAGAGCATTATGCTAGGTGAAATAAGGCAGTTAGATAAAGACAAGTACTGTATAATTTCAGTCACATGTGAATCTAATGATCAAAGTAAATTAACAAACAAAATAGAAACAGACTCATAGTTAGAGAACAGAATGACACTGTGGGGAGGGGTTTGTGGGCTGAGCAAAAAGGTGAAGGGATTAAACAAACAAACAAATAAAATTAATATAAACAGAGCACAGCATGGTGATTACCAGAGTGGAAGGAGTATGGGGGAGGTAGAAGAGGGTATAGAAGGGATCATTGTGATGGAAGGAAACTTCACTTGGCATGGTGAACACACAATACAATATATAGTTGATGTATTATGGAATTATACAACTGAAACATATAAATTTATTAACTAATGTCACCCCAATAAATAAAAAAACAAAAACAAAAAAACTAAGCAGGTAGTAACAAACAACAAAACACTTCAAATCCAGTTAATCGAACTCTGAATTGAGAATTTGTTTCCCACCACATGGCATTATTCTGCCATATATTGAAGTCTTGGCTATAATCATATGTAAGATACTGTGAAGATTTTTCATTTGTTGTTATTGCCTCTGACTTAGCTGGTTTGTTGGTTTATTTTTCACCTATAGATTAGCTCCTCTAAATATCAGAAAATATGGATATCAATAATTTCTCTTTGTTCTATTTTTTAAATTTCCACAAAAGGATTCTAATTGGCTTGTTCCTGATTAGTTGCTGTCTTCTCTTACCACAGGTAAAGGTAGAACTGGATGTGGTTGATAGAGGAAGCACCTTTCTAAAAGAAAGGGGGTCATGGAAACTTTATGAAGAATATTAGGGTACTAGGTAGACAAATGCAATAGTCACTATAATCTCAATTTATTATAACATAGAAGGTTGTGTTGAAGCAATGAGACTCAAGAAGTAAAGTCCAAGCATTTGGCATCATTTTTTTACTTTAGCAAATACAGTAGTTAAGAAACTGAGTTCTGTAATTAAAAGCTGTCCTTCTTCTTAGTATTAATTTGAGCACAGTTTTATTAAAACTGTGATGTTACTTATATGTAACTCATATTGCATTTGTAAAATAAATATATTATTAGTTTATACCTCATAGGCTTATTGTAAAAATTAATTTCAATCATTTGTTTAAAGCATTTAACATAGTGTCTAACACATAGTGAGCTATACCCTTCATTCACTAAGTAAGTTCACAGAGATCAAGTTTTTCATTCACAAATATCAAGTTATGGCAAGTGGCACCTGGAGATAATAATAAATAATTAAAAATAACTTAAAATGAACAAAAGAAACTACTAGACAAATCTCTTTATGTATCTGTCCTTGCCTTTCACACATACTAGTAGATACATGCACACACACACACACACAGACAAAGAGGGAAGAAAGAATAAAGAACAGGTTTTAAACTTCATGACAAGAGGTAGTTACCATGTTTTCTTAACTGCCTTGAGTAAAATAAAGTGGTGTAAATTATAAAGAGAAAAATAAAATATTTTTAAATATATTTTATTGAATTTTTACAGAGAGGAAGGGATAGGAATAGAGAGTTAGAAGCATCGATGAGAGAGAAACATCAACCAGCTGCCTCCTGCACACGTTCTACTGGGGATGTGCCCACAACCAAGGCACATGCCCTTGACCGGAATCGAACTTGGGACCTTTCAGTCCATAGGCCAATGCTCTATCCACTGAGCCAAACTGGTTAGGGTGAAAAATAAAATATTTATGGAAAACATTGATGCCCTAGATTCTATGAAAAGCATTATGATATTTGAAGTTTAGAAGCAATGGGAAGGAGACAATATTAAAATAAAATCTTATTTCCACTTTTGGCCTTTGTCTCATTATTTCATTTCACCTTCTTTAGGATGAAAACAGGATCTTACTCTTTATTTGGTCTCTTAACAGAGAGCATGGAATTCATTTAGAAGCATGGGTGAGTCCTGCTCATCCTCTTTCTGATCCACAGGCCTCGTCGGAAAGTTATTCTAGTATTTAATCTCTCTCTTTTACCAGTGTTTCTCTTCCAAGAAGCATTTGGCTATACATAGAAATTCTGGGGTTTAATCACATTATTTATCTTACTATGTAGGCCTTTGTGTTTACACACAGTGTGTCCCAAAATATGAATACACACTTGTACAGCTGATAGCTCAATCAATGTTTTTTTTTCTTTCCAGCCAGACTAAGTTTTGAACAAAGGAAAACTCCTAAAATGCTATTGGAGGCTTGAAAACACAGTTGAAGTACAAACACTGACTTTATAATCATTCAAAGTGTGTCTATACAGCCTATATAAAAAATAAAAGGTTTTCACTTATTTGCTGTTGTCATTGTAGGTGTCTCTGCAGCACAGAAAGGTACACACATGATGCTTTTCTTCTTTATCATCTTTTCTCAGTTCTCACTCAACTTTGAATAATGCCAAACTAAATTCCAGATCTTCAAACAAATATCTTCAGATCACTATCCTTACCCTTATATTATTTCACAATTCTTGGAGATTCTTTAGGAAGATTGGTGCATTGGGTATGTTGCAGGTTTTATCAAAATTGTATAAAGTGAGTTGGGTACTTTTCAAAGCTAAAATATAGGCTAACTAGTTATATTCGTGTGTATTTCTTTTCTGAGATGTTATCTATTTACTTGTTTTCCAGGCTTGTGAAACGAATTGATGATTCTGCTATAAAAATCAAGTTAAAATAGCTTTATGTACAAGTTTATATTTTAGATGATAAATATATGCATGTACATATACACCAGAGTTTAAGCGCTAAATTAGATTGAAATAGATTATACTATTTAAAAACGTCAATATCCTTGATAAAAGTAGATGCAAATATCATTAACAAAATGTTAGCAAACCAACAGTACATTAAAAGGATCATACAGCTCATTGGTTTACTATTGACCTATGAACCAGGAGGTTTGATTCCTGGTCAGAGCACATTCCAGGGTTGTGGGCTCAATCCCCAGTGTGGAACATGCAAGAGGCAGTTGATCAATGATTCTCTCTCATCATTGATGTTTCTACCTCCCTCTCCCTCTCCTTTCCTCTCTGAAATCAATAAAAATATATACCATAAAAAAGATAAGATAATGGAAACTAAGGAGAAAATAAACAAATGGGACTATATAAAAATAAAAAGCTTCTGCACAGCAAAAGAAACCATCAACAAAGCAACAAGAAAGCTCACTGCATGGGAGAACATATTTGCCAATGTTATATATGATAAGGGTTTAATCTCCAAAATGTATAGGGAACTCATACATCTTAACAAAAGGAAGATCAACAATCCAATCAAAAAACAGAAAAAGGACCTAAATAGACCCTTTTCATAAGTGGACATACAGAAAGCCAAGAGACGTATAAAAACATGCTCAAAGTCACTAACCATCCAAGAGATGCAAATCAAAACCACAATGAGGTACCATCTCATACCTGTCAGAATGGCTATCATCAACAAATCTACAAATGACAAGTGCTGGTGAGGATGTGGAGAAAAAGGAACCCATGTGTACGGCTGGTAGGAATGCAGACTGGTGTGGAAAACATATAGAGTTTCCTCAAAAAATTAAGAATGGAACTCCAATTTGACCCAGTCATCCTACTTCTAGGAACATATCCCAAGAAATCAAAAACACTAATCAGAAAGGACATATACACCCCTATGTCCCTAGCAGCACAATTTACAATAGCTAGGATTTGGAAATAGCCTAAGTTCCCATCAGCAGATGAGTGGATTAAAAAACTGTGGTACTCTTACCATTTACAAAAGCATGGATGGACCTGGTGAGCATTATGCTAAGTGAAATAAGCCAGTTGGAGAAAGGTAAGTATCACATGATCTCACTCATTTGTGGAATATAATGAACAAAAATAGATCCAGAGACACAACAGCATCAAACAGACTGTTAAGCCTCAAAAGGAAGTCAGGAGAGGTGGGGAGGAGGGGTATAACAGATCAACCAAAGGACTTGTATGCATGCATAATAGCAAAATCAATGAACACATACAATAGGGGGATGAGGGCATGTGCTGGGGGGGCGGGGTGGGGGGGAGTGTCTGGGGAGAGGTCAATAGGGAAAAAGGAGACATATGTAATACTTTAAACAATAAAGAGTTTAAAAATATATAGATATACATATTTTTAAAAAGGATCATACACCATGATCAAGTAGGAGTTTTTCAGGGGATGCAAGGATGATTCAACATATGCCAATCATTCAATAGGCTACATCATGTACTAAAATGAAGAATAAAAATCACAAGATTATATCAATAGATTCAGGAAAGCATTTGACAAAATTAAAATTCATTCATGATAAAAACCCCTCAATAAGTGCATATAGAGGGAACTATGTCAACATAATAAAGGCCATATAGGACTAGCCCAGAACTAACATCATACTCAATTGTAAAAGCTTAAAGTTTTTGTATAAGATCAGGAACAAGACAAGGATGCCCATTCTGGCCACTCTTATTCAGCCTAGTATTAGAAGTCATAGAAGAATATAGACAAGAAAACAAACAAACAAACAAAACCCTACAGATTAAATGCAATTCTTATCAAAATTCCAATGTCATTTTTCACTGAAAGAACAAACATTCTAAATTTGTATGGAAAACAAAAGACCCCAAATTGCCAAAACAATACTGAGAAAGAATAAAGATAGAAGCATCATGCTTCCTGATTTCAAGCTATATTATAAAGCTAAAGTAATCCAAACAGAATGACACTGACATAAAAACAGACTAAGATTAATGGAATAGAATGGAGACCCATAAATAAACCCATATATGATCACTTAATTTAAGACAAAGTAGCTAAGAAAATAAAATGGGAAAAGGACAGTCTCTTCAATAAATGATATTGAGAAAACTGGACAGCTATATTTAAAAGAATGAAACTGGACCATTATTTTACACCATTCACAAAAATTAATTCAAAATGGATTGAAGACTTGAATGTAAGACCTGAAGCCAAAAATCTCCTGGAAGAAAACAGGTGGTAAACTCCTTGACATTGGTCTTGGCAATGACTTTTTTATCTGATTGCAAAATCAAAACAAAAGCAAATAAAAAAGTGGAAGTGCATCAAACTAAGAAGTTTCTTCATAGCAAAGGACATCATTAACAAAATGAAAAAGCAACATACTGAATGGAAAACATTTGCAAATCATAAATCTGATAAGGGGTTAATAATCAAAATATATAAGGAACTCATACTACTCAATAGTAAAATAGCAAACAATATGACTAAAAATGGGCATAGGATTTGAATAGACAGTTATCTAAAGAAGACATATAGATGATCTACAGTTGTTCATTATTACAATCATCAGGGAAATGAAAATCAAACCCACAATGAGCTATCACCTCATCCTGTTAGAATGGCTGTCAAACAAGACAAGAAATAACAAGTGTTGGCGAGTATGGGGAGAATAGGCAACAATGCGTTGTTGGTGTGAATGTACATTGGTGTAGCCATCATAGGAATACAGTACGGAGGTTCCTCAAAACATTAAAAATAATACTACCATATGATCCAGCAATTCCACCTCTGGATATGTATTTCGAGGAAATGGAAACACTCTAAAAGATATCTGAACCTCTCCATGTTTATTGCAACATTACTTAAAACAGCCAAGACATGGAAACAACATTAAATGTCACCAATGAATAAATAGATGAAGAACAAGAAAATATCACACACATACATGCACACATACACTGTAATTTTATTAAGCCATAAAAACAAAACAAAACAAAAAAAAACAGAAACCCTGCCATTTGTAACAACTTGGATGGATGTTGAGGAAATTTTGCTAAGTGAAAATAAGTCAGATAGAGAAAGACAAATATTACATAATCTCACTTATATGTAAAATCTAAAAAATAAACTTATAGATTGGTGGTTGCCAGAGGCACAATTTGGGGGATAGGAAAAATAGGCGAAAGTGGTGAAAAAGATACAGACTTTCAGTTATAAAATAAATAAGTCTTAGGGACATAATGTACAATATGGTGACTATAGTTAATACATAATATGGTATTACTTATTTGAAAGCTGCTAAGAGAGTAGATCTTAAGTGTTCTTATAAAATATTCTATTTTTGTGTGGCAATGAAAAAGAACTAGAATTACTGTAATCATTTTTAAATGTAAATATATATGGAATCCTTACATTGTACACCTGAAATGAATATAATATGTCAATTATACCTCAAAAAATCAGAGATTTGCCCTGGCTGGCATAGGTCAATGGTTAGAGTGTAGGCCTGTGCACCAGAGGATCAAAAGTTCGATTCCCTGGATTGCAGCTCTGATCCCTGCCCCTAGTCGGGTGCCTGTGGGAAGCAACCAATTGATGGGGAGCAGTGAGGGGTGACCAGGCCAGCACGGGGGGGGGGGGGGGGGGGGGCAGTTGGAGGTGACCAGGCCAGCAGGGGGAGCAGTTAGGGGTGATCAGGCCAGCAGGCAGAGAGAGTAAGGGGTGATCAGGCTGGCAAGGGGGATAGTTAAGGGCGTTCAGGCAGGCAGGCAGGTGAGCAGTTAGGAGCCAGATTGTGAGAGTGATGTCTGACTACGGGGAAACCTGCAGTCGGACATACCCCGAGGCGTCCTGGATTGGAGAGGGTGCATGCTGGTCTGAGGAGACCCCACCCCCCACCCCATGCATGAATTTTGTGTACTGGTCCTTAGTAAATAAATAAATGGGGGGGGGGGGAAAATCCTCACTTCTCAAGTGAGTATTAAAAAAAAAATAAGAGATTTATTTTGCCTGATTGTTTATGATGAGTCAAGACAGAGGCATTTCGATTTCCCTAGAGCAGTAATAATAGATGAATCCCTTACTAGGTGATTTTTTTTTCTCTCCCTTGATTAGGTAATTGCTATGAATATAAAATGTTAGACATAATAGAGTTTCGATACATGCATGGCCCCTTGAAATTTTTTTAGTTTCTTATTATTTTATAAAAGGAATAGACACTTGAAAAAAAAAAAACAAAAAACAAATTCAAAATGTATCAATAGCATTGAAAGCTTCCAGAGGTGGGGGAATGAAAAATAAAGTGGATATATTTTCTGAGTCAGTAAAGAATAGTTTGCTGTTTTGTTTCTTTTCAAATAGGCAATGTATATTTGGCTGAGTGAATTTAGGTCAAAACCCAGGAGCCAAGGAACACTTGTTTCTTGTCCCTCTTTTACTCTTTCTGGATTCTGAGTATTCTTGGAATGAGAAAATACCAGAACTCAATTAAACTGGCAGCTTATGCTTCCACAGGTGGCACCTCCAGGAAAAACCACTCTCCGTGAAAGCACTGAATGGACACTGGTAGAGGGTGGTGATGTTGGAGGCAGACACTTGTATAAAAATAACTCTGAGAACTGAGCTCTTGGTGACAATGTTTGTGCAATTTCTTCCCCGCATTCCCTCTATCTTATTTCACTAAGTAACCTCAGTGTCCTTCTTATTTTTCAGCTTTCACTCTTGTTTTTCTTCAAATATCTGCATTCCTTTTTTGCCACCTTTCCCCCCTTCAATCTCACAGCAAGTCTTCAAGCATCAGTTCCAAATTAATTTTGTTTTTAACTCTATTAGGACACTTCTCTATTCACTGGAATTCTCATTAAAATGTTATTTGTTGCCTCGTGGATCAACATTAAGAAAACAAAACTGTGACCTTTTCTCAGAATTTTTATGATTTCAATTCTGCTTCAGATGAAAACAAATGCATCTTGGACAATGACTAAACCTTATTCCTGCATCTGTATCATGGATCCTAAGTAGAAAGGTACTCTTTAAGACACTGGGTTTTCAAGATCTTTCAGGGCCTATATGGTGTATCTCTGTGTTGAAATGAGACTTTTTCTAAGACTCGTGTCTTTTGAGAATGATATATTATTTTTGAAGCTTTTTATTTTTTATACATGTAACTACATATCATGTTCACCAACTCTTTAATATAATTGCAAATCAAATAAAATTTGCTTAAAATGTTCAATTTAAAAATATTTATGAGTCCTCTAGTAGATGTATGGTTGAAAGAAAATCAGGAGATTTTTTTTTTTTGAAAAGAAACTAAATTTTGATATAACAATGCTTTAATCAAGATGTCACAGAACATCTTCAGGAAATTTTGACCTGAAATAAAATAACATACACTCAATTAACCAATAAATAAATAGAAGAGTAGTAAGGGGAAGAGAAGAAAATGAGGAGAGAAAAAAAGAAGTAGAAGGAAATAAAAGGGTGAGAAATAGTGGTTAGTTATCCCCTCATTATATCTAAATAAATGCTGAGAAACTGCTAGGATATTCTCATAAGGAGCTCAGGACTTTGAATCAAAGGAACACAGATTTAGTCTTATCTCTGAGATTTATTAATAGACTAGTGACTTGCTGCACGGATTCATGCACATTGAAAGGAAATTAATTAGAAGGTGGTGGCGAGGCAGGACTGGGTGAGATGGGCTGGACACGCCCTGGAGCCAACCTCCCGCGGTCCCTCCCAGTGTCTGCGGAATGAGCGGGGTCCCTTCAGCAGGTAGAGTCCCTCGGCCTGGCCTGTGGGGATCGGGCTGAAACTGGGTCACCGACATCCTACAAGGGGTTCCAGAGAGCAAGAGGGCACTCTGCAAATTTGCTTTTGCACAGGGTGTGGAACACAAACACAAGTGTGCAGTAAACCAGATTTGGGGTAGACAGTGCCCCAGCAACAACGTAACCCATGGCCAAAGGTGGAATCACACAGCTCTGTGAGGAATTGGGCTCCTTTCTCTCTGGTTTTGGGGTGTGTCACCCAAGAAACACTGCTACTAAGTCACTGCAGCTTGGCAGATCCTGCGTTGAGCGTATGCCCCGGTGGTCAGTGTGTGTCATAGCAACCAGTCTGATGGTCGGACACTTAGCATATTAGCCTTTTATATATATATATATATATATATATATATATATATATATATATATATATATATACACACACACTAGGGGCCCGGTGCACAAAATTTATGCACTGGGGAGGGGTCCCTCAGCCCAGTCTGCCCTCTCTCACATACTGGGAGCCCTCAGGGGATGTCCTACTGATGGCTTAGGCCCGCTCCCTGGTGGGAGCGGACCTAAGACGCAGTCTGGCCTCCCTTTGCAGGAGGCGACTGGGCTGATCAGGGGAAGGCACCAGCCCCAAGACCCCACTGCTACAGCCACTGCCAGTCACCGCAGCCACCAAGGTGTTTTCATCAACACGGACTCCAGTCCCTTCACCATGAAAAAATGACAACATTCTTTAAGCATTTTCAAGATGTGTCTTTCATAGGCTATGACATTTCTTTCTTTATTCTTCTTTTTATCCTCACCTGAGGATATGTTTCCATTGATTTTTTCCCCTTCCCTCTGGTCCCAGGCTCAGCCCCTGCCCAAGCCTAAAGCCTCTGCCCCAGGCTTTAGGCTTGGGAAGGGGGACCCACAGCACCTCCAATCGCAGGCTTGGCCCCTTCCCAAGCCTAAAGCCTCTGCCCCAGGCTTTAGGCTTGGGAAGGGGTTCCCCACTGGCACCTCCGATCACAGGCTCAGCCCCTTCCCAAGCCTAAAGCCTCCCCCCGATGGCCAGCTGGGAGTGACCTGGGTGCTAAGGAGGTTCCCAGGACCCAGGTATGTATGCAAATTAACCTCCATCTTTGTTGGGTTAATTTGCATACTCACTCTGATTGGCTGTGGGCATAGCGGAGGTACGGTCAATTTACATGATTCTCTATTATTCGGTAAGATAGATACATAAATAACAAAAATGTGAAAAAAATATCATAATAGTGATTACCATTCAGAATTGATATAAAATAACTATTGTATATCATAAATATATTTTACATACACATTCCTATAAATCCTGCCTTGGAACCCCTTTTCTAATGATTTCTTCCAAAAAGAAGTGGTCTAATGCCCTTAGAGGAGGCTCTATGGCTTTAATGATCATATTTGATCTGAGACCAAGTTCATTGTCCTGATATTTATCCTGCAGATAGCCTTTCAGAATTTTTATTTTATTTTAGTTGTCCCAGGGATTACCTGGCATTGCAAAACTCAGAAGATACCGCTGCAAAATGCAGAAAATCCTCCAGCTGCTGCCTCTGTGTTCCTTTTACATGTCTACATTAGTATCCACAAGATTTCTTGGCCGTTGCATTTTTTTTTTCCATTTGTGACCAAGATCTTACATAAAAAAATGATCTTCTACCATAGAGCTCAGAGGTGACTGTTAACTTAATTGTGTTACTGATATCCCTCCCCAGGGAATTTGGACAGGAGATTGGACTCTGACAGAGAATGATCTACCAGTAAGTAAACAAAGGCTTCATTCTATTTGAAGTTAAAGGGAACTAATGATTCTGACAAGCCTAATCTCCTGTCGTGGATAGCCTTGTAAGACTCTTTTCCTTTTCAAGTCAAGCTCTTTTGATTACAGATGTCATGTCTCCCACAATACTAGTTATAAGCTTGTCTTTTCAAATGACAAATGACGTTTTGAGTGCTTGATTGCTTTGTCATCTAACAGCATGATTACTATGATAAACCATTTTCCTCCCACCAGTTGGGCTGAAATAGAAAGCAATAACTGTTTTACTTCAGAATTCTCAAAATAATTTTCATCATTTCACGTTGAAAGAGACCAGCAACATTGAAGAAATATTGTGTAAATAAAATCATTTAAAAAATGCAGCACCCAGAAAAATAGCAAGCCAGGAGCAAACAGGAAGAAGAGCACTACCCCTTAGAAACAATGACTGAGCAGTCTTTTGTGTTGTGCAAATATCTTTCCAGTTCCCCGGAGTTGAGGGAAAAAGTGTCACACATACTTCAAAAGATGTTCTGGGACTAGAAGAGGTAAGTAGAAGAAAAGAAGGAAATGAGCAACTGGGAAACATAATGCATCCTCAGTAAACAGAATCTGCCACACTGTGCATGTGCAATCCATCATAGTCCTAGGAAAAGAATTCGCAGTAAGTTTGTGCTCTTAGCTTTAGGAATTGGCAGTGTTTGTATTTAGCAAAGTGCAATAATGCGAAGCTTTATTACGCTACAATCTAGAAGCGTGGTTCCATAAAATGGAATTGTAGAGACTGTGAAGAGAAGCCAAGTCCAGAGCCTCAGAAACCTTGCTAGGCGGTGAGTTGGCAGGGCCATAGTAAGTGTTCAATAAATACTTCTTGTTTTGATATGATTGAATGTGGTTGCCACACAAAACACTGAGACATTGCATATTTAGATCATTTCCCAGTCTCTAGCCCTATGATTTTTTTTTTCTTAACTGCATATATTTTGATTTTTAATAGTGTTTCTGTATCAGTCTGCTAGGATTGTCATAAAAAAATTACCACAGACTGGGTGGCTTAAACAACATAAATTTATTTCCTCACAACTCTGGAGGCTGGAAGATTAAGATTAAGGTGCCAGCCGGGATTGGTTTTCTGATGGCCTCTCTTTTGGTTTGCATCTGGCTCCTTTCTCACTGTGTTCTTGTAGGCCCTTTTCTCTGTGCAAGCACATCCTGGGTTACTTTTCCTTTTCTTACAAGGACATCGGTCATGTTGAAGTAGAACCTCACCTTTAGGTCCTCATTTGATCTTAGGTTCCTCGTTAAAGCTCCCATTTCCAAATAGAGTCACTTTGGGGCTTAGGGCTTCATCAAATGAATTGGGAGGGTCCACAATTCCGTCTGTAACATCATCTCCTTTGAAGATGATCTTCAAAACAGAATAGTGTATTAGAAAGAAGAGGTACTTGGGTGTCAGACGGAACAAGGTGTGGATTCTAGCTGGCCATTTATTAGTCTAGTTTAACTTTGGACAAGATGACTTAAATCATTCTCTGGAAGAATGGGGATATTAATCATCACTTAGCAAGTTTGTTGAGAAGACTTAGGAAGGAGATCAAGTAGGAAAATAACCTAACACAGTACTTAGTAGCTGAGAGTTGTAAGCATTTCTCTCTGATGTTTATAGTTTAGGTGGTAGGGTCTCAACATTCCTCTGAAGACCCAGAATGCCATTCTTTGTGTCATGGATCTTGAACTGCTGAAAATTAAAATTTTAACCAATCTGAGCAATTTTTTTTCACTATAGGTATTCAAGCTACCAAAAAACCGCCCACAAAAACAAAAAACACTAATATCTATTTTCTGTTATTTCCCAGGCTATAGCTAGAGTTTTCTAAATAATATTTATGTTCATCAACTGGATTCATTCATTCTATTATTAAAACATTAATTTGATAGGCATTAATTAGATCAGCTACATGTGAAGTACTTTACTAGGTATTATATGACTATAAAGATTAATAAATTATATTGCTTGTTCTCAATGAAGTTAAAAAACGTTCTATGAATGCAAATTTGTACAAAACATTAAGAAATATAAGGGTTAGAGATAAAAACTAGGTTAGTAGAATGGAGTGAAAACGAATCACTTTTATATACATGATTCGTGGATGGTTTTCACAAATAGATCAAATTTAAAATAACTCCCCTTCTCAGACTTTGTTCATGCTGTTTTTATTACTCATCTTTAACCATTGCCGGTTTATTTAACCTTTGGTATGTTTCATATCCTCCCATTTAGAAGCCTTAAAGCTACAAATGGACCTCTGCATGGAACCCCAAATGGAGGCTGCTACATCCATCTTCTGTGGTCCCTTTGAACTCCCACTTCTGATGGGATCCTGACTGCCGCCCCCAAACTACAACCCATTTGCCAGCAGGAAGGAGCCAGAAAGACCTGGTGTACCCTGTCCCTAGTGGCAGTTGGGGTTTCCTAATTGGAGCGGGGACTGAAATAGGAATTCTTAGGGGAAAATAGGCAGGTTTAGAAGAAAAAAAAAAAAATTAGAGCTGAAACCGGTTTGGCTCGGTGGATAGAGCATTGGCCTGCGGACTGAAAGGTACCGGGTTCGATTCCGGTCAGGGGCATGTACCTTGGTTGTGGGCACATCCCCAGTAGGGGGTGTGCAGGAGGCAGCTGATCGATGTTTCTCTCTCATTGATGTTTCTAACTCTCTATCTCTCTCCCTTACTCTCTGTAAAAAAATCAATAAAATATATTAAAAAAAAAGAAAAAAAAAAAAGAAATTAAGGGGGTCCATGGAAAAAGCACAGGCTACAGAGTTGCAAAAGATTACATTTCCATAAGACAGGGAGCAGGGAGCCAGCAGAAGTTACATTTCCATAAGATAAGGGAGACGCAGCATTATATTTCGATAAGATAAAGGAACTGGGAGTAGCCAAAGGTCTATATTTACAAAATAAGGGAGGGCTTCACATGTCCCATGTGAGGTTTGACCTTTGGGCTCAGGAACTGCTATAGTGACCAAATCAAAGGGAAATAGTGGCCAATCAGAGGGGATATCAAGGCACAAAAACTGCAGCCTTTATAAACCATGAAAAAAGGAACTCAGTGGGACTCTTTCCCCATCCCCACATGGGAGTCTGTGCTGTGAGATTCTTTCCCCTTCCCCACATGGGAGTCTGTACTTGTTCTTCAATAAATTTCCACCTTCACTATTAAATAAATAAATAAATAAATAAATAAATAAATAAATAAAAGAACTCTTCAAGTATGGACAATTTTTTAGAAAAATAGGATGTGTTGTAAAGGTGCCAATAACATGAGGAAGAATTCTTCTTTGGAACTTTTCAATACTTTGGAGATATCTCAGAAGTCATTATTCTCTCTCTTATGTGGCTCTTTCCAAAGATACCAACATAGGCTCTCTCACCCAGCTTTCAGGGGATGGACGTCATACTAAAGGCTTCGAGGAGGAACAACATGGAATGTCTGAGGAGAAGTCTGCATATAGCAGTGGTCGGCAAACTCATTAGTCAACAAAGCCAAATATCAACAGTACAACGATTGAAATTTCTTTTGAGAGCCAAATTTTTTAAACTTAAAGTTCTTCTAACGCCACTTCTTCAAAATAGACTCGCCCAGGCCATGGTATTTTGTGGAAGAGCCACACTCAAGGGGCCAAAGAGCTGCATGTGGCTCGCGAGCCGCAGTTTGCCGACCACTGGCATATAGAAATAGAAATGTTACTTCAAACATTAGTTCAAATAATCAAGAGCTCCTTTGAGAGATGAACCTGTACTTTCCAAACAAACCAAATCAACTGTTAAATCCCCGTTTTTTATTTGTTGAGATTAGTTGGCTTATTTTACAAATGCTTCATTTAAAAATCTGCTCATAAAAGCCCCCCACTTTCAGAGTTTTTAAACTGTAACTGGAAAAGGTGCCCACTTTTAATTTATTTTAAACCTGTGTCACTCTGATAAACTTGTATTCATTAAGTCCCAATATCACTATAGCTTTGTTATAGTGCAAAACAGTTCTAGAAAATGAAGCTGTTATAGTTTTCCTTCTGCCTAACATGACAAGGGTTTCCATCGAAAGAGATCAGAAGTTGCTTTCGGCCTTTCCCATGATCAAATAATGTTGACAAGTACTATTTAAAAGGAGCATTCTTAATTCTAACATCTGAGGGTAATATTGTGTACCTGAATAAAGCAAAAAAATATTTGTATTATATTATATTATACTAGAGGCCCAGTGCACCAATTCGTGCACAGGTGGGGTCCCTTGGCCTGGCCGGCAATTTGGGCTGATCGGGGCCATCTTGTCCAGTCCCAATCGGGGCTGATCAGGGCCAGCTGGCCGGGGGGGGGGGGGGACCACAGGAGGTTTGCCGGCCACTGGCCGTGGGAGGTTGGCTGTGGGGTCGCACTGACCACCAGGGGGCAGGTCTTGCATTGAGCACCTGTCCCCTGGTGGTCAGTGCGCATCATAGTGACCAGTCAACCGGTTGCTCATCAACCGGTCGTAACGGTCCCTTAGGCTTATATATATATACTAGAGGCCTGGTGCACGAAATTCGTGCACGGGGGTTTGTGTCCCTCAGCCCATCCTGCACCCTCTCCAATCTGGGACCCCTCAGGGATGTCTGACTGCCCTTTTAGGCCTGATCCTACTAGGCAGTCGGACATCCCTCTCACAATCCAGGACTGCTGGCTCCCAACTGCTCGCCTGCCTGCCTTCCTGATTGCCCCTAACCACTCCCCTGCCAGCCTGATTGATGCCTAACTGCTCCCCTGCCATCCTGATTGCCCCTAACTGCCGTCCCCTGCAGGCCCGGTCGCCCCCAACTTCCATCCTCTGCCGGCCTGGTCACCACTAACTGCCCTCCCCTGCAGGCTTGATCACCCCCAACTGCCCTCCCTTGTAGGCCTGGTCCCTCCCAACTGCCCTCCCCTGCTGGCCATCTTGTGGCGGCCATCTTATGTCCACAAGGGGCAGCCATCTTTGACCATATGGGGGCAGCCATCTTGTGTGTTGGAGTGATGGTCAATTTTCATATTATTCTTTTATTGGGATAAAGGCCTGGTGCATGGGTGGGGGTCAGCTGGTTTGCCCTGAAGGGTGTCCCAGATCAGGGTGGGGGTTCCCTTGGGGTGTAGGGCGGCCTGAGTGAGGGGCCTGTGGTGGTTTTCAGGCCGGCCACGGCCCCCAGTGACCCAAGCAGAGGCCCTGGTATCTGGGATTTATTTATTAGCTATAATTGAAACTTTGTAGCCTTGAGCGGAGCCAAGCCTCCTGCTTGCTCCATGGCAGCAGCCATTTTTGTTGGGATTTATTTATCTTCTATAATTGAAACTTTGTAGCCTTGAGTGGAGGCCAAGGCAGGCTAGGCCTTTGGAAGCTTGGCTTCCTCCATCGTCAGGGGCAACTCAAGCCTCCTGCTCTCTCCAGCTCTGTGGCTGCCGCCATTTTTGTTGGGATTTATTTATCTTCTATAATTGAAACTTTGTAGCCTCGAGTGGAGGTCTGCGCCAGCCAGGGTGTGCAGAAAGCTTGGATTCCTCCATTGCCAGGGAAACCCAAGCCTCCTGCTCGCTCCATGGCCACAGCCATCTTGGTTTGCTTAATTTGCACACCCACTCCTGATTGGCTGGTGGGCGTGGTTTGTGGGTGTAGCGATGTGATGGTTAATTTGCATGTTACTCTTTTATTAGATAGGATATATATATAGATATATATATGGTTATTTTTGAGGCTAAAAGCCTACTTTTTGTTGTTTTCATGAATATTTTTATTCTTCAACCATTGAGGTTGTCAAAGCAGGTATATTATGTAGTCTATAAAAGGTAGTTGTTTTTTTTTCTACTCTGTTTAGTACCGTGAGGGGATTTTCTACTACCACCTGTAATTCTAAATCAGTGATGGGCAACCTTTTGAGCTTGGTGTGTCAAACTTCGCCAAAAAACTGAGCATAACTCGGGTAGTGTGTCACTTTGAGGAAAAAACATTATTTCGCAAATGTTTCATCCTCAGGAGCAGCAAATGTTTCATCCTCGGCATGCGGCCGCCAGCGGCCGCATGTCATCAGAAATGGCTACGCGTGTCAGTGCTGACACTCATGTCATAGGTTCGCCATCACTGTTCTAAATTATCTCAGGTCATGTGAGGCAATTCTGAATAAATTGAAATTTTGAGGGAAGTTTTTTTTTAGTATCTTCATACAATGTATCAGATACACTGAAGTTAAAGGCAGGTTTATACATTTAGGTGAGAAAATGCAGGCACAGCTGTAATGTTAAACTGGGATTCCTCATGGAAGCTGCTCAGTAAGCAAAATGAAATTCTTACAAATTAATTTGACCTTGAAAAGGAAGCTAATTTTTATCAATCAACTGTAACCAACATTGACTCTGGAGTTTAGCCAAACTGTTGCATGCATACTCAGGTATATAGAACAGTTGTCAAATGTAGTCTTCTTGATCCACACACAGTCTGTCACTGCAGATCAAATTGGAACCTGCTGTGCTTTCCTTGTTTCAATTTTATATAGCAACATGTAATACATGAGTCAAATCTGTCTTGCAGGGTATAAGGAAAGAAGACAGAATGCAAAGGCTGTTAAAATACAGGGTTGGCAAAAGTAGGTTTACAGTTGTGAGTTTATGCAAAACACAGTATATTTTCGTATTATTACTTACTAGTAGCCCAGTGCACAAAATTCATGCACATTAAAAGGGATTTAATTAGAGGAAATATTTTAATATTGCTATTTGCCCTTTCTCTATGATAGAAGTGTCTGGCCGGCCCCACCCCCGTTAAGTCCCGCTGGGCAGGGGACACAGCCTCACATCCTGGCACTGCGGCTGGGGGTTGCGGCCTCAGGTCTCCCAGCCCTGGCCCGCGCCACGCAGCCTCACCCAGTCCCGCCGCCAGGAGACTCCAGACTCGCTGGCCGCAGGACCCATCAATGCGCCTCCTGGTGACCGGTCGTTTGGTCGTTACGGATGAAAATAAAGTCATGCACTTAAGTATGCACATTCATTTCCAATGCCTGATTTGTCTACGTTCTCTAAATTGCAAAATAAATAAGATCTTCAGCCAGGTAGCATCATAATGCCAAGTTCTTTACATAATGACACAAACCATTCTCTCCACTCAGTATGCTCCATTTGAATGGATTAAATGTATGTGACTCATATGAAAGGTACTGCTGCTTGTTCTTAGTAGAGGAAGCATTAGCTCATTACCTAACGCCATAAAGTGGTTTAAATGGGATATACTGACTTGAAGAACAGAAGGAAAAATAACAAAAAACAAAAACAAAAAACAGAACGTTGAGTGCTGTGGACTGCAGAATCATCTCCCTTTCCCTTTGTTTTTTTCTGCTTTTCCCATGAACCTATTTGTGCTCTGCCTAAAATCAGCACAGAAAACAAAATCAGATGCCATAATCTGCATTTTATAGTGCCATTTGAGTACAAAGAGGTGTTTTTCAACCTTTACCTCTTTACCTTTTTTTTTTTTAATCAATGCAGCTCAAACTTGCTCCCAATGTTCCAGGAGCCAGGCCAACATGGCTGTGCGGACACACCTTTGCTAGGTGCTGTCAGGCTTCAGGGCTGGGGCAGGAAACACATCAGGTGTTGCTGGAAAATAATCAGCTCTCCTCTCTACATAGCAGGAGTCTTTTCATTATAAATGCAAAGCAGCAGCCGTTTTTCATTACCCTCTTCCCCAGCCCTCCTCACCCAGGCATAGGAAGGGGCTGGGAGGATATTTACTCTTGGCTCTTTGATTTCTCTTATTTAACTGAGTCCAGTGAAAGCTGCTTCTCTGAGTGCAACACCAGCCAGCTCAGGGCAAGCCGCCCCTTGAACGCAAGTGGCAGAGCTGACCAGGGGCTTTGACCAAGCCCAAGGACACGAGTCACAGCAACCTCGGCAGGTGGGCTGCTCCCGAAGACTCTAGGCTCCTCCCAGCTCCACACCCCAGCTCCCTGCTCTCCCCCTTTTCACCCACAGGCACCACCAGCGTGGTGTGTCCCAAAGCTTGGTGTGCAGATGGCAGGGTTGCAGGTTGAAGACACTCCGCCTCCTCCTGGCACTTTGAGCCATAAGCGCAGGCAGGCACCTTTCCACTCAGTCTTGGTCTTTGGTCACTGCTGAGGTTTTCTGGACTCGCTAGACCAGGGACAGCCAGGACCTTTGCTTCTGACCAACACCGTGTCTGCAGACTGCCTGGGATACCCCCAGGCCTGGGAAAGCGTGGGGACGTGACCGGCCTGGGTGAGGGGCCATGGAGAGGTGGGGGGGGGTTGGCTAGCCACCCCACCCTCAATAGGGGTGGGAGAGGCTGATCAGGGGTAGGGTTGGGGGAGGGGCTGGGCAAGACAGCCATCTTGTGATAGCATTATGGTGTGAGGATCAATTTGCATATTAACTCTTTATTATATAGGATTGCTTATTGTATTACTAATTTGTATTACAATTATAAACCTACTTTTGCTCATCCTGGTATAAATTAGAAAACATCCTAATATGAAATAATACCTCTTAAACCTATGATATTCTGATCTAAAGCAGTGCTTCTCAAATTTTAATGAGCAAACAGATTACTGGGGACCTCGTGAAAAGACTGATTCTGATCCAGTAGGTCTGGGATGGGGCCTGAAATTCCACTCTATCAGTAAGTTCTCAGATGATGCCAGTGCTGCTAGACTATGGACCCCACTTTGAATGACCAGTTTCTTCAGCACAATTTTACACAATCCATCATGAGACTTCATAACCATCTACTCAGCAAAGGAAGTATGGCAACCCCAAATAGCCATTTTAGGACCTGCCAATTGATTCTAATTAAATTCGGTAATTATGAAAACTTTTTGAGTTCATTGTGATTAGTCTTACAATTAAATTTTCTCTTAGAATCACTTTTCTTTGTAACTATATAGAAAATAAATAAAACAAAATCAAAGTCTATGATTACAAATTCTTGCAGATGACACAAAATAGTTGGGAAATGTTTAGGATTAAAGCTTTTAATTCCTTATTCTCAACCTTGTGAGGTACAGGACAAAAATACTTGTGATGTACAAGCCATGATTCTGGCACGCTCTCTTGGTAGCATGCCTGTCCCTTTCCTGTCCCCATCTTCTTCCCACAAGGTGCTTTATTTTATTTTATTATTATTATTATTTTTTTTTTGCCTTTCCCTCTCCTGAGCTCCAAGGGCTCTTCTTCCGCTTCTGTAACTTGTTTCCGGAGCCTATGCAGCCCAGCTGGCTCACTTCCCCTGCCTTTGAAACTTTCTAAATAATCTTTCTCTTATAATTTGAAAAATCCCATCTAATAATAGAGTAACATGTAAATTACCACCTGCAGGAGGCTGGGGGGCGGGACTCGGGGTGGCCTATCCGGCCATTGAGAGGCACGGATCCGCTGCCACTGAGGGGGGCTACCCTGCTGTTGAGAGGCGCAGGGAGCGGGACTCCCGCCCCCTGTGCCTCTCAACGGCCAGATCCACGGCTGCTGAGGGGGCTGCCGCGGACACCCAGCTGCGCCTCTCAACGGCAGGGTAGCCAGGTGTCTGTGGCATACCCCCTCAGCGGCCGGTGAGAGGCGCAGGGGGCGGGAGTCCTGCCCCCTGCGCCTCTCAACAGCAGGGTAGCCCCCCTCAGCAGCCGCAGACCATCAAAAGTGGGGGAGCTGGGTGCCTGTCTGCTCCGGCACCAGGCCTTTCAGAAGCCTCCGCTGAGCCGGAGGCTTCTGAAAGGCCTGGTGCACCAGCGGACAGGCACCCAGCTCCACCGCGAAAAGCAAAAGCGTGTAGGGGACCCTACACATGCATGATTCAATCATGCACTGGGCCTCTAGTAAAAAATAAAAGCAGTGTGGGTGGACACTCCTACCTCACTGGGCTCTGCTGTTCCCTGGAGCCAGTGCCTGCAACAGTCAGGGTTGCATCTGCCCTACAGAAACCTGCAACAAGGATCTGCCCTGGCCAGGGGTGTTGGCAGTGTTTTCTGTTTGCTTGTGTTTTATTTTTAGAAAGAGAGGAAAGGGGTGGGGGGGGGGGGAGAGAAACATTGATCAATTCCCTCCCATAGGCGCCCAAACCTTGGATGGAACCTGCAACTCCAGTATGTGCCCTGACCAGAAATTGACCCTCCACCTTTTGGTGTATGGGCAATGCTCCAACCAGCTGAGCTACCCGGCCAGGGCTAGTGGCAGTTTTAACGGCTTTCTGAGGAGAGTGAAAGTAACCAGCCGTCCAGAACTTTCCTCCTAACGGAGGAAGCTGTGATGCTCTTCCTCAGGCTCTTGACAGTCTACTTACAGGAACTGCTGCTTCAAGCAGAATCAAAGAAAAACCTACCATCTCCAGTGATACCGCCCCTGCATTGTTTAGTAGTAAATGATCTAATCAAATGGCATGGCAGTGTTTTGTCTCACACAGAGAAGGAGTAACAATGGCCTGTGCACTGCGTGGTTCAGAGGACATAGAAAATTGAGTTTAGGAATATTCTATCTAAATTAATTTATTTTCTGGGTGTGTGTGAGACATAAGAAAATGCTTTTTGTCATAGAGTCCCTTCTTTCTTTTCTTAAAACGTTGTTCTTTGTTACACACTTTGTCAATTCATTAAACACAACTTCATTACCTGTAAAATATAACAATATTCAGCGACAGGTAGTGTTTTTAAGGACATATAAGGCAGTTACCAATGTCACGTACTTCACTCTCAGTTTAAGCCTTTGTGGAGTCAGTCCTCATCTAGTTACCAACCATTTCAGCGACCCTTAGCTATATCAATCAGTATTGGATAAATTAAAAAGAAATTCATTTGCTTATAGAATTAGAAGTCAAGAAGTCAGGCACAGCTTTATTCAAAGGGTGAAACCATGTCATCATACTGGGCTTTTCTCCATTCCAAAGCTCTGACTTTGCTGTACTGCTTCAATGGCTACTATCTCCATAAAGGATTTCGCAACAGCGAAAAGTTTAGATGGTCTCAAAAGATAATACCAGCTACACTTCCAGCAATCCCAAAAACAGTTGATTGCTTCTCATTGATTATAAGCAGCTCATATGCTCATGTCTGAACCAATAGCTCTGGCCGTTGCAAACACAGTGTTCTAATTGGCCGGACCTCATCCACATGTCCACCCTGGTACCAGATGTGAAGTAAAACCCACCAGAAGCAGGTGAACTGCGGGCAATGACAGCCATTACTGCACCAGTCAGACCTCTCAGTGAGGGACACATAGCGGACTGGCAATCCCAGGTGCTAGCTACCCTGTGGGTCCACCCGTGCATCTGAGCTGCGGCCACGTTCTGTGTGCTGACCCCAGAGAGTTACTGAACACAATGAGAAGGAGGAAACTAGTGCAGCTCACTCTTAGGTGACTCCTTCGATGAATGTCATTGGCTCAAGGATCCCCCACTGGCTCAACTGAACCTTCCTTGGAAAAATGCTGCAGTCGGAAACTCCTCTGCCCTGTTCCTCTCTCCTTCACTCTTACCACGAGAATCAGAACTGATGTCAGTCTAAAAGTTCTCCCTGCTTTTTCTTGCACCCTCCCCCAATAAATCTCTTGCATGTTTAATATTGTTGTGGTGTCAGTTTCTTAAAGGACCCAACATAATGTAATAATGCATAAAGAAGTGATTTTCCAAAGAAAAATGTGGGTTCCATCAGCAAGAGAATGATGAACACTTGGTCCAAAATAACTGATATGAACTAGAGTGTATCTATAAAATGACTTCCTGTGGTTTAAATAACAATTTATTTTCCATAACATATGTTCTTATAAATTTTTTTCTCTATATCAAACAATGTTGGCTTGCATCGTGTCTCTGAGATTAAAATTTCCTTTAGAGAAAAAATTGTCTTTGTATTCCTGTAAACCTTTTTGCTACAATAGCAAAGATAAGGTACACTATATATGTTCGTGGAAAAGGCTTTCATATATCTGGGAGATAGTGTGGATAAATAAATCATGAAATAAACCTTATTTTATATAAAAAATAAAAAACTATGATGAAGCATCCTTTCCAGGTTGTAAGGTTATCTCAGCAAATATTTTATTTAGATCTTTCTTACTATACACACCAGGATTTCTCTGTTGAATTTGAATTACCATAAAATGTGTCAAAAACAATTCCTGGGACATAAAAGTTAAAAAAATTCCTGATTTTTCCATTTTTTGTATGTTCTGAAGATGTAGATGAATGAAGGGTAACTTTTTTCCATTGTTCTTTTAGGTCTTAGAGAATATGAAAGTGAATGCTAAAATCTTATATTTTAAAATTTGTAGTTGACAAAGCAATCTCACCTCCATTATTTATACACTAGAGGCCCAGTCACAAAATCCGTGCACTTGGGGGGGTCCCTCAGCCTGGCCTGCACGCTCTCACAGTCCAGGAGTCCTTGGGGGATATGTGTGACTGACAGCTTAGGCCCGCTCCCCATAGTGGGCCTAAGTCAGCAGTTGAACATCCTTAGCGCTACCACGGAGGTGGGAGAGGCTCCGCCACCGCCGCTGTGCTCGACAGCCGTGAGCCAGGCTCAGGGCTTCTGGCTGAGCGGTGCTCCCCTGTGGGAGTGCACTAACCACCAGGAGGCAGCTCCTGTGTTGAGCATCTGCCCCCTGGTGGTCAGTGTGCGTCACAGTGACCGGGTCGTTCCAGCATTCGGTTGATTTTCATATTAGCCTTTTATTATATAGGATATGGTAGGAAAAGCAGCTATTTTAGCATATATTATAGAAACAATATAAGTAGAAGTTAGGTGACTTGCTCAAAGCCACCCAACTAGTCCTAGAAGTATGTTCTTCTGATTACTAGTCTTATAAATAATTATCTCACTCCTCTCAATATGGTACCATTTCATGGGCCTACCAGAGGCAACACCCCCTTCTGCAGTAGTCACATTGATCACTAATGTTTGGAAATTTTGAAATGGATATGAATGTTGGAAATATTAAACCAGTGAATGTTTAGCCTTATATCCTACAACCTTTCTCCTTTTTTTTTTTTTTACTCTTTTATTTTTTTTTTTTAATCCTTACCTGAGGATATTTTTTTCCATTGATTTTTTTTTTTTTTTTTTTTTTTTTTTTTTTTTTTTTTTTTTTTTAGAGAGAGTGGAAGAGAGAGGGAAAGACAGAGAGAAATATCGATGTGAGAAAAACACATCAACTGGTTGCCTCCCACATGACCTCTATCAGGGCCTGGCTGGGGAGGAGCCTGCTACCAAGGTATGTGCCCTTGACCAGAATCGAACTCAGGACCCTTCGGTTGGCAGGCTAAAACTCTTTCCACTGAGCCAAACTGGCTAGGGCAGTTTTCTACGTTTTAGCTTTAGTCCTGAATTTTATCAATCAGACAAATTTCTCTTTAAGCAGAACAATAGGGTTTGGAATGGGCAAGAGAAAATATTTTTCTAATCAGCATTTTTCTAGCAGTGTAATACAATAAATACTCAGCCAGAGGTGTGCTTCCATATCATGTAAATGTTTAATAAAGAGAAACAAAAGAACATCTTTACTTATCCAGTACACAGATATTTTGGGGAAAAGAAAAGAGAGAGAGAGACATCAGAGCCTGAGCTCCAGATTTCATCAATCCCTGGCCAGGTATACAAGTCATTAAGGGGAAAACCTTCTGAAATCTAGGAAGAGGCAGCTGGAAAAGGTGATTCTTGAATGAGCACGATCATCCCTTACACAATTAAGAATATACGTCTATAATGTGAGACTGTGTTGAAAGAAGGCATATTTCTCCAACGCCCTAAATATCATCTTGTAGAGGAGAATTGGAGGAGGGGTAGAAACTAAGTGTTTTAAGCAAAGACGTGAATAAATGTGCACTCTCTCCTCCAGATCACTATTATACATCTATCCCTTCTTATGCCATTATTCCTAGAGCCACAACTATAAGTTTGAAGGAATCTTGAAATTAATACCAGAAATTCTAAAGCTGGGGTACATCTCCTTCCAAATTAGTGATTTTGCAAAATAGTGTATCTGATAAAACAAGAATTTTGTGGTCTCAATATTCTACTTAAAAATTCCAGCTCTGTTAAGTTATTTTGACTCGAGAAATTTTTTATGCCTGTTTCCTACTTTTAACAACAACACAAAAACCAATAATATCTTCCTCAGTAAGTTATAAAGATTAAATAACGCATATAAAATGCTTGGTGCTGTGTGAGCTATGCTGCTGCTGCTCCTGCTACCACCACACCACCTTCGGCTCAGCCATTCCTTCCTAAGAGAGAAGCTAACACAAAACAGGAGCCCTTGATACAGATGACAACTCTGACGTGTTCTCTTGCCTACGGTTACTTTTGCTACCTTAAAACTCAACACTCCATATAGTTCCAAAATGCCTTCCATCCCACCCCTCAAAGAAAGAAAGAAAACATACTAGTCATAGGAGCTCTGGGACAATCTCCTAGCATATTTCTCATCGTCCAAAAGCCACGTAAAAAATAAATCTTTGGTTTTAAACACCCAATGAAATACTTTCAGGCACAATAAACGTGCCATTGTAAAGAAAAATACAAAACTTGCAAGCATCCTTAAATTTAAACTCAAACTCTGCGATAAAAGAGGTTTAATTTATTTTTTTTCATCTTCCTTCATTTTTATGTTCCTAAACTCCTGCATTTTAACCCAAGGCATAACAGCTCTTCTCAAAGTGGCCCATTCTCTCTGGACACAAGGCATCCCGAACACCTTGTCAGAATGCATTGCATCACTAAACCCACAGGTCATTTCTGTGGGCCCACGAGGCTCTGCCAGTTTCAAGAAACATCTAGGCTTCTGGATGGTAACCCCAACGTGGCTGAACCTGTAGACCTCTGGGAGGTTCACTCGTCACTAATTTTCTGGTCCAGTGGAGCATTACATAACTTTTCCCCAACCTTTCTCCAAACCCAGAGCCCAGAGGAAAAGGGAGAAATAAGTATTATGGCAGTGTAAGAGAACAAACAAAAGCAAAAGCAAAATCTCCCCCAAACAGCAACACAAGCAAAACAGCAACTGAGTTATCCTAATCATAAAATAAACATGTAAAATAAATGTTCCTGCCTTTATATATACTGAATTACAGAGATAGACAGAGAGAGAGTGAGAGAGAGAGAGAGAGAGAGAGAGAGAGAGAGAGAGAGAGAGGAACACAGGAACAATCTTCCTAGTGGATTCTCAATGTGCCCCTGCAAATACTGGATTTCTTCACAGCTTTGTTGTACTTATGAGAAATACATTTTGCTTCTGCTTCTATCACGTTATTTCAGATTCTTGACTCCCCAAAATACTACCATTTGTCTCCTCTCTATTCCCCTTGGTATATCAACTATTAAAATAAATTTTACCAGGTATCTGAAAATGAAAACACATTTACTTCAGATTAAGAGGATGTGGGGAAAAATGGGTTTCATTGTGGGTATTATTTGTGCTTCTAATTTAATCTTCACAAAGGCTCTGTGCATTTGCTATTGTCCTATATTTCTAATAAATGCTACTAAGTTACCGATTCAATACAAAAGCATGAAGGCTGATTTTGAGGACACTTTTCTTTTCCTACATTTAAAAGTATAAATTAACAAAGGAAGATTATGTCGACAATCAAGAGCACAGGAGCTCAGGTACCGGTTTCCTTATATAGAAAAAAAAATCTTTAAGTACTTATTGATAATCCAAAAGCCATGGCAAACACAAAATAGCACAATACGTTTCCTTTCATTTAAATATTTCATACGTACAGATCCAAAGCAAAATCTTTTATTCAGGATGGCGTTGCTTTTTTTCCTTCCCAGTGAGCAATCTATTGTTAAGGACAGAAACTTTCATTCAGCATAGGGAATAGAAAACTGAGTTATAAAGAGACTTTCTTATAGATAGAATATTTGTAACCACACAGAGCCATAGAAAGTATATATTTTTAAAGAAATACCAATCATACCTTCAAGTTCACAGGTAGAATATTAATGATCTTTTTCTTGTGCAAATCGGGTTACAGAGGCAATGCCATTGTTGCAGTTTCGGGGCTGATACCACAATCTGATGAGTAGGTTTTCAAATTCTATTCAACAAGAAGACCTAATAGACACAGGCTTTGTGCAGATGCCATTTGGAAAACATTCTAAGTTAATAAAGGGCTGTAGGAAAGAAAGATCACTTCTGTTTATTCAACGTCTTTTCAAGGGTTAATCTGAAATTTTTAAAGATTTTTTAAATTGATTTCAGAGAAGAAGGGAGAGGGAGAGAGAGAGAAACATCAATGGGGAGAGAATCGTCAATCAGCTGCCTCCTGCACACCCCACACCGGGGATTGAGCCAGCAACCTGGCCTTGTGCCCTGACCAGGAATTGAACCGTGACCTCCTGGTTCATAGGTCAATGCTCAACCATGGAGCCACACCACTGGGTAAGGGTTAATCTAAATTTTAACCATTTTTATGGAAATCATTTTTACATGATTACCCAAATTGTACAATTAAGCAAAGTTTATCTCTTGAGAAATAAAGTCACTGCAAACGGTCACAGACTTTACTAGACAGAATAATTCTGTTTGCTATGGGGGTTTTTCCTTACTTGCATTTTCAGGTTGATTGTCTCTAATAAGTCTTTGTCTTCCTTACAGCATCTCCCCTCTCATTTAGATAAATGAGGGAAATGAATTAAATTTGTTTAGACTCTTGTGTTTAAAGGCCCAATAGGCATAGTTTGCTGATAGGGAAAAAAAGTGACATGAGCTAGAGGGTAGGAGAGGCCCTCATGGAGGAATTGGGCTTGAGTTGGCCTCTATGGCTTAGAAAAATTTACATCAAGTGGAGAGGTCAGAGGGCTACAAAGGAGAGAACATGAAAGACTAAAGTTGAAAAGCTGCAAGTTTGAGCAGATGACTATGAAAAGACCAATCACACAGAATTGATACTATGTGTGGCTAAAAAGTAAGCTATAAGTCTATATCAGCTTATCCAAAATGTCAAAATCTGAAAAACTCAAAGAAAACATTTTTTTAACTTAGTATAAATAATCCTATTAGGAGGTTTAGGAAATGTATAAAAAAGGCAATTAACATCAACCCAATGACTACTATGGTGCTTTCCAGAAGTGATTTCCCGATTCTTATGAGGTGACTATTCTTTTGTAAAGATGAACATCTATCAAGGCTGCCACCTGTGGCAAGGCAGTAAGAATGCAAACCAAATAAGACATGACACTTATTGCCAAGAATTTATAGTATGATAGAGATGAATGAAGTTTTATTAAAAATATAATGTAGCTTAAGTACTTTGATAAATATATTTTCAAAATTTATCCAGATCAACAGGAGGACAGATTTACAAAGATAAACCATTGCCTGAGCTGAGTTTTTAACTTGGTAAATAGGAGTCAACTACACGAAGGTAAGGACATTAGGAGCTAAAATATTATTTTGAGCAGAGTCGTGGGAAAGTTTGGGGGCATGGAGAAGCAGGACGATTAGGAAAGTGAAACTAGTTGGGATAACTGGAATGAAGGGTTCGTGTTGGGGAAAGGTATAAAATATGGTATTGTTGCAGAGACGTGGAAGTGAGGTAGCCAGATCAAGTACCCCAGAGGGCCTCAGCAGTGAAGATTTTGTCCCTGGGAAACATGTGGCAATACCAAAACATTTTTATGTTATTTCAATGGCCAGGGGGTACAATTGGCATCTAGCGAATGAAGGCCATAGATGCTGCTACACTTCCTACAATGCACAAGACATGCCTCCCCCAAGTCACAACAAAGAATGATCTGGCTCAAAATGTCAATGGTGTCAAAGTTGAGAAACCTTGATGGAGCTTTATCTGGAAAGCTCTGATAAATCATTGAAGGGTTTTAGGCCCTGCAATAACATGGTTTTTCACATATAAGCATCATTTTGTCAGCAGAGTTAGAGCTGGATCAGAGAAGTGAGGGTCACTATCCGGGTAGGAGGATCTGTATTTCACCTATGACATCAATATAGGAGAAAAATGATGGTGACAGCAAAGGAGGAAAAAGAAGGAAACCAACAATGAAAGATGCCTATGTGTGTCTAAGAAAGAAAAGGAGAGAGAAAAACTCTCAGATTTCTGGATTGAGTCATTAGAATAAAAGTAATGTTTTTCAAACAGGTAGCAAAGGAAAGAACAGTGTTGGAGAGGAAAGATGATTATTTTCTCTTTAGTCTTCTCAAATTGAGATACCTGAAGAACATTTGGGGTTTACTAGCAAGTAATTGAATACATAAACTTGAGGAAAGTAAAAAGCAGGGAACTGCGAAATGCAGTAAAAAAAATCACAAGAACAATTTCATTGTAGTAGTTAGTGGTGATAGTTATAGTAGTAGATTGGAAGTTGGAAAAACTGCATCACTGAGGAGTATTTATATACTAAAGTAGGATTTACTTCGTTAAAGAGCACTTTGTATAGATAAGCAAACTGGAGCTCACCAAACCTCAACACATTTTCTTAGCTCACAGGACTAGATTCAAACCCACATCTACATTCCTCAAAAATAGATTCCTTTCTACTATACAACGGTATCCCTGTTTCATCAAGTTATTTATATACCACTTTGGTTGCTTCTCTATAAGAGAGAATATGAGATGCTTAATCAGAGTCCCAGACATTGATTGGACCATGTTTACTAGTGGTCATGGTTAATTAATATTTAAAATATGATCTGTCTTTTCCTCTTCTCCTCAATATAGGCAGATGGATAAATTTCTTATGCTGTACCTTGGAAGCATGCTCATTATCCAATCTATTTCTAATTATGTTCCAATCCTCTCTATATATTGTTTTTCATATATATGTATTTTATCTATATACACACATGCACATACACATACATTCAAGCACATAGATAGGCAATTTAATGTAGTCATTAAGAACAGTGGGTTTGTGAATTTACCTTTCTCTTCTGTGTGAATCTTGACAGAATACTCAATCTCTACCTCACATTTATCATCTGTAAACTACAAAATATAGCCTGTACCTTAATGAGTGTTGTAAGTATTAAAGGAGACTATATCTATAAAACACTTAGTCCTGTGGTTATCATCCAGTAAACTATACAAGTAGAATTAACTACCGTGTGTTCTCTTCTCTTTCTCACCACTTCATCCCTCTCCTCCTGCAATACTCCAGCAGGCTCACATAAATACAAGGACTTACAAGGCAATAGAATTCTTAATGGCCATTTTGTAAGTTCCCCACCACAGGAGAACAAAGACAGGAAATGCCAGATACTAGGAGTCAAACCATATAAGGAACTAGGACTGCCAAGAAGCACTGGATTGAACATCTGCCTTCTTGTTAACCCCACCCCGCTGTCCCAGCCCACCAACCAAGCGCCTAAAACCCACTGAAGACAAAAGCGTCCTGCCAGTGGCTGCATATAAGGAGAGACTCCAGTTCCTGGGGCTACCATCATGGGACCAATCCTCTGGCTCTGTGCTTTGTGGCCCTTCCCTTTGGATATCCCCATCCCCATCTCCTTCTCTTCAAATAAATTCAATTTTTCTTTATTCACCATCTGAAATTACTGTTTAGCCTGCCCACACACCAACTTTAACCTTTCAATAACTGTATTTTTGTTTTCAGGTTTTTGTCATATGCAGCACACCCAATAATTTATTTCAGGAACAGTGGTAGGTTCCACTTATGACTAAGGATTTAGGTGCTTTAATCTTATTTGTAAGAGAGCCTTGCATCAGGGTATCCTTTGTTGGTAAAAGTAATAAAGTTGTCTTCCTATCTCATCTGCTTACTGTTCTGTGAGTTACTCTCCTCACGGACCTTCTATCCAGAGTGAACAGAAGGGTAAGATGTTGCTATTTCTTTGACTATGGTCATTATATCATGAACACTGGGCTCAGTCAATCTAATGCAAGGAGAGAACTTAGCAGAAGCAATCTGATGTGAGAAGGTAGGAGGTGATCATGTGCTCTCCTGCACAAAGACGGGGCGAGTTGACATTTGGGAGCCCTGGAATTATTTTTAACTATTTCTTACCAATGAACTGATGACCTTGTTTGAATGATTACCTCTTTTGAGTTCTGGCTTCCTTATCAGCAATAGAAAAGGGTCATGTTAATAATCTCTGAAATCTCCTTCAACTCTTAATAATTATACCACAAGAGTATAAACTTTACCATTGGTGGTTTTGGGATAGTTATAACATTTTTTGTTTATACTCCGTTTTAGACTTAAATCTATATTTAGAATAATCTAATATCTAGATTATGGTAATTCTGAGAGTTCTTGCTCATTTAGGGTACAAAACATTTTATTACAAAATAAGATATCCTGCTGAATCAGCTTATATAGTGACAAAGTACACTGTATGGAAAAACATAGGCAGTTCCTTCTAAATCTATGTATACTAGTATCCTCTCTAATAAAATGGTAATATGCAAATTAACCATCACTCCGCTACATGAGCCACGCCCACCAGCCAATCAGGGTGAATATGCAAATTAACCCCAATCCAAGATGGCTACAGCCACAGAGAGCAAGGTTTCCCAGGTAACAAGGGAAGCCAAGCTTTTCATAGCCGTTGCAGGCCTAAGCCTCCACTCAAGCTACAAAGTTTCAATTATAGAAGGTAAACAAATTCAAACAAATGGCGGCAGAATGGAGCTTGAGAGAGCAGGCCAGGGTTGCCTGAGGCAACAGGGGAAGCAAAGCTTTCCGCACACCCTGGCCCGACTCACCCGCTTAAGGCTACAAAGTTTCAATTGTAGAAGGTGAATTAACTGCCACAGAAATGGCTGCCAGAGCCCCAGGCTTGGCTCCGCTCCAGGCTACAAAGTTTCAATTGTAGAAGGAAAATAAATTCCAGATACCAGGGCCTCCTCTTGGGTTGCCAGGGGGCGTGGCCGGCCTGCAAACCACCACATGCCCCTCGCTCAGGCCGCCCCACGCCCCAAGGGAACCCCCACCCTTATCTGTGACACCCTTCAGGGCAAACCAGCTGGCCCCCACCCGTGCACCAGGCCTCTATCCTATCTAATAAAAGAGTAATATACAGATTGATCATCACTGCGACACACAATATAGCTGCCCCCATGTGGTCAAAAATCCTGCCCCCATGTGGACACAAGATGGCCACCACAAGATGGCCAGAAGGAGAGGGCAGTTGGGAGGCACCCGGCCTGCAAGGGAGGGCAGTTGTAAGGGACCAGGCTTGCAAGGGAGGGCAGTTGGAGGTGATCAACCCTGCAGGAGAGGGCAGTTAGGGGTGACCAGGCTGGCAGAGGAGGGAAGTTGGGGGCAAACAGGCTGGCAGGGGAGCAGTTAAGCATCAACCAGGCTGGCAGCGGAGTGGTTAGGGGGTGATCAGGCTGGCAGGCAGAAGTGGTTAGGGGCAATCAGGAAGGCAGGCAGGCAAGCAGTTGGGAGCCAGCAGTCCTGGATTGTGAGAGGGATGTCCGACTGCCCGTTTAGGCCCGATCCCACAAGCAGTTGGACATCCCTCGAGGGGTCCCAGATTGGAGAGGGTGCAGGCTGGGCTGAGGGACAACCCCCCTCCATGCACGAATTTCGTGCACTGGGCTTCTAGTCTTCTACAAGCTCAATGAATGGATTCCCTGATATAGTGTCACTCCTGCACTACATTGGGTATTTTCCCCCAGGTTGACTATTGCAAATAAGAAATCTAAGGTAAATGTGAAGTCCTAAATTTTGGATAGTGAGAAAAAGTGAGTAATCATGAACTTCTAAATGCATGTTTTTTGTAATATACTGTTATCAACACATCCATAGAATAAAGATTAAGTAATGATTGTACCAAAATTGCACAAATAACATTATCCATAACCGGTATATCTTCAAAGTGATGTTATAAAATAAAACATGTTGACAAAGCTAGGTGTACCAATTACATATTTTAAGCTATAAATAGGATACAGGGTATATACAACTTCCAGTTTGGCACAGACATCAGTCACCTTAGAACAAAATAAAATGAAACGTAATAAAAGCCTGACAATCATAACCTCACATTACAACTCTTATTCACCAAAATGGGATTGCCAATATATTTTATGTGTTTCATATAAAAATTTATATTTTTTTGAATACAATTTAAAACAATCAAGGTATTCAACATCAAATTTCAGAATAGGCACATTATGTGGTAAAATTCCCATACTGTGGAATTGATTTATTCGTGCAGTATAAACCAGAGCATTAGCTTGTTCTTTTCCAAACTCCAGGGAGCACATTTTTAAAAGCACTCAAAATCTGTGTTCTACTTGTTTGTACAGTAATGTTATCATAAAAGTCAAGTTGATTTTAAAGATACAAGAATATTAGCCCTTTCTCAGGCAAATCCAAGTAGTTATATATGTTACTTAAATATAAAAATACTATGAAATTCTACATTTTTGCTAATAACCTTCTAAAGTAAATGAGGCCCTTTATCTAAATTGAGCATTCTATCAAACTAGATTTATTTGTGGATGGCAGCAGACTTTGGTTTGGCTTTTGTTTAAGAGATGTGTTCAAGTTTGGTTTAACATACTAGTAATCTTTTCATCCAGCCTTTCTTACCAGTCTCATGCCTGACCCTTACCCACTGCACAAAATCCAAGTAGCTTCCAAGCAGGCAGCATGGCAGTAACTGCTAATTGGGCTCACCGCACTTCCACCATGAGGCTGCTAAGGAGACAGTGTGCTGACATGAATTTCGGCAGGTTCATAGTCATGGAACAGGAGGCAGCAAGAGCTTTTTGTTCAATTCAATTCTCCTTTCCCCTCAAGTCTTATTGGGGTGATGTAGGTGGAGGCAGGTCTTGGGGAGATGTTGCACCCCAAATGTGTCTACATCACAATGGAGGAATGTACTCTGGAGAAGCTATTGTCTTTGTTACTCAGGAATGAAATGAAATTTTCTCCATGGAGGGTGGGGAGATGTCTTTATCTTTACTTTATGGGAATGTCTCTGGAAAGAAAGACATGCTCTATCTTTAATATCCAAGAATGTAAATACATTTGAGGAAATTCTTAAGGTGGAGATATAAATAAACATGCTCTGTTAATGAAGACTACCTCCAAACCTCTATTCTTTTCTCTTGTATAATTTTTTGTTTTGTTTTGTTTTGTCCAAGGTCTCTAACTTGTAGTTCTCTAAACCCATTACATGTCTCCATGCTGCAAGAAATGCCACTTCTTCATCTGGCAAACTCTTCCTCAGATTTCAAAACCCATCTCAGAAGTAATCCTTCCTCTGGTGAACATTTCCTAGACTAGCTACTCAGATTGACTTATCTTACCTCCACATGCTTTCAGCATCCTGCCCATATGCCTATGTTGGCAATACTTGTTCTGTGTGTGTGTGTGTGTGTGTGTGTGTGTGTGTGTGTGTGGTCTGTCTTCTCCACTTGACTTTAAGCTCCTTGAGGACAAATCACATTTCACAGATTCAACTACATATGCCTGTTTCCCAGCACAAAGTTTGATAGTTTGTTAAATTAATTACTTTATATTTCTGAATTTGAGTTTCTCCTCTGTGAAATAAGCCTATTATCACCAAGCTTACTCATGAAATATCTTACCTAATAATAGACACACATGTAAATTGACTGTACCTCTGCTACCCATCAGCCAATCAGGAGTGATATGCAAATTAACCCAACAAATATATAAATTAATTTTCATACACAGGTACCAAGTGATGGGGGCGGGATGCTTGCATCAGCGCCATGGCGACAATGCAGGCATTCTGCCCCACCCCTGTCTCTCAGGGACTCTGGGCAGCATTGGGAAGGTGGGGCTGGAGCGGAAAGAGGTGGCTCTGGGGCCTGAGGGGAAAGGGGCTGGACCAGAGTGGAAAGGCAGTGCCAGCCGCCAGGGAAAGGAAAGCCCATTCTAGCACGAATTGTCATGTGTCAGGCTTCTAGTATTCTATAAAACTTGAAAACAGCATCAAACCTAGATTCCCATGTTTCTTTTCTTGGTGCTGTGTGGTAATGCTTGCACAATGACCAATTTTTTAAAAAAGAGTTTCATGAATATGCTTCACTCACATAGATAATTTCTCCTATATCTAAGGAAAGGAGAAACATAAATTTATATTTCTACATCTGGCCTTTGATATTTTTATAAAATATTATAGAGAACTTCATTGCCAGTAGTTTTCAGCTAAAGTCTGTGTTCTGAAAATGCTTAAGAAAAGAATGTTCTTACCATTCTGTATTCCTGCTGTTCAAACCACTTTATTTCTTTTGAAAATGGATGGGTCAAAGGCATACTACCCCTGATAGCATTTCTCAATTAGGTTAATATAATGTTTGTTTGTGTGTGGTTTTTTTAGGAAATATAAATGAAAGTGGTGAAACTCTTTTCTGTTTTCTGTGAATGTCTATTTTAATTCCATATCTGAATTTTAAAAAAGACACTCCCCCCCCAAAAAAAAAAAAAGACTCTGTGTCAGGATATAGTAATCACAAAAGCATGATAAAAAAATCACAGATTTATCTCAGCCTTATTTTTTAATACATTTCTTTTTGTTTATTAGTAGGCAACCCATTTTCATATTGTTTATGCTATTTAGTTTTTAGTTCTTAGCATCTGTCATTTCCTATGATGTTTGTTGCTTTTTTTATCTAAAGTAAACAATGGACCACAAATACAACACTCTGTTTCAGTTTATAATAATAGATCCATCAAGACTAATTTTTAAAAGTACATATGCACCCCTAAGTTCATAGAAGTGTTATTTAGAATAGCTAAGATCTGGAAATAGCCCAAGTGCATATCAGTAGATGAGTGGATAAAAGTGCTGTGGTACATTTATACAGTGGAATACTATAGAATACTATGCAGCTATTAAAAAGAAGGATCACTTACCCTATGCGACAGCATGGTTGGACCAGGAGATTATTATGCTAAGCATATAAAGCCAATCAGAGAAAGATAAATATCACATGATCTCACTTATAAGTGGAATCTAGAGAACAAAATTAACTGATGAACTAAATAGGTCCAGACATGGATACATAGAACAGACTTGACAAATGGTATAGGGGAGGGGTTGGGAGAATGGGGACATCTATACTACTGTCAACCATAATAAAGAAACAAACAAAACAGCCCTAGCCTGTTTGGCTCAGTGGCTAGAATGTTGGCCTGCAGACTGAAGGGACTTGGGTTCACATACCTCTGTTGCAGGCTTTGTTGGGGCTCCTATGGGAGGCAATCAATCAATGTGTCTCTCTCACATCAACGTCTCTCCCCACCCTTCCACTCTCTCTAAAGATCAATGGAAATACATTCTTGGGTGATGATTAAAATGAATATATATATATATATATATATATATATATATATATATATATATATAAAACATATAGGCATTTATCTTTAAAGAGACCTGAACATACATACATACATACACAAACCCTTTTAAGTCAAGTATTCTTATACGAATGACAATCAGCTGGAGAGATGTGATGGTTATTCAGCAGGGCACTAAGGTAGAAATATATCATTCTTTTTAAGTTTGTGGTTTAGGATATTTCTAACCCATTGGTAGAATTATTTACTTCATATAGGCAAATGAAAATTATGATCCCACAATTGACCACGTGTCTTCTATTTTCTTCCTGAGTTGAAAGAACATGGATACTGCTATTGGTAGCCAATAGATACAACTGTCCTTATCATAGTCCTCAAATGTTTACAAAACAAAGCTATAGATAAATCATTGAAACAGCATTGTCTAAGTCTCAATAACAATAAAAAGAGTATCTCATATTAGAACAATTTCCTACAATTTACAAATTATATTTGTTCTCTCATTTAGGATTTACAGGAACTATGTAGGTGGGCACCACTGCCTTCATTTGAAATATTTCAAAATTAAAGTTAAAAAGTTAGGTGAATTGTAAGGATTCTACAACTAGACTACATTAGGACCAAGTTACCAATCTACAGTTTCTGATTCCAACTCTAGCAATTATTTTGTCAGCTGCTTTGCTATAGATGATTCTTTTATTTTCCAACATTTGGAAGAATACTCTTTCATATATATTCCTTATATTTTAGCAGAGGTGCCTTAAGGAACACCATGTTGTGCATATATGTGTGTGTATATGTGTGTGTATGGCAACAGAATGATGATATTCCTGATCTCCTATTCTCCTTCTGTTCCATCAGAACAATTTAATTATTATCTTCTTCCAAAACTAGGGTCCTGAAGAAGGTTTAATTAGGGAAAGGACATTTGTTACTAGGAGAAAATTGGGAAAGCACCAATTAAATAACTTAATACATTTCTGGCTGTCCAGGGTTCCCTTTTTAGCATCCCACCTAAGAAATTAATATACATGATTATTGAACTTACTAGAAATAGTGATATTCCTACACACCCATTTTTAAAATTTTATTTTATTATTTAAAGTATTACAAATAGTATTACATATGTTTTCTTTTTTTCCCCATTGACCTTCCCCCAGCCTCCTCTACCCACCCCCTGCACATGCCCTTACCCCCCCCCCCAGGGTCTTGCATCCATTGGTTATGCTTATATGCATGCATACAAGTCCTTCGATTGATCTCACACCCATTTTTTATAGTAGGAAGAAATCAAGTCAACTGAGTAAGATTATCTGCTAAAGAGGCTGAATGAGGAATTAAATCTTCATCTCCATGAAAGATTTCAAATCCTTCTGTCATATATATATTTTTTAACTTCCATCACCTTATTGCTGACTAAGACATTAAATAAGATGCTTTGCTAGGCATTAAAAAAAATCAATTGATTTTTATTCAAAGCTATTTATTCTGTATCTATTTTTGCATGACAGTAAAATAGGTCATACAGATTCAGAGAAAATCATTTTCTACTATCAACTAATTCATAATCTGATGGAGAAGACAGACACAAAACATAACCATAATACATGAGGCTGTACCAAGATGAGGTGGAAACCAGAAGAAGGGATGATACATTTATCTGGGAAAATGAAATCTGTATATTTCAAACAGAAGTTCACCAGGAAAGAAAGAAGTAGTTGTTTTAGACTTAGGCAACAACAAAGAGAAAAAAATAAGAGGCATGAAAAATCATAGTATTTTTAAGAAAAGGCAAAAAAATCCACTAACTTAGCATGGTCGGTGCAGATCATGACTGGTGAGGAGAGCTGAAATAGGGTGGGTAAGAGTCGGTGGTATTTTGGAATGAGACTACTAAAGACTTTGTCATGCAAAGGTATTTGGAATATATCATTCAAGAAGTAGACAGTGACTGAGAATTTTAAGCACTGTTATATATAAGCATAGTCTGTTATAAGACAAAAACATAATTTCTATTTTCAGGATCTTAAAATACACTTAGCGAGACAGTTTACAAATACATAAAAATAAAGATATTAAACATTAGATTATTGACACTTTTAGATAGCTCGCATAGAGCAGAGGTTTGCCACCATTTCAGAGGCAAAGGTAGCCACATGGCCAATAGAACAGTGTGGGATCCTCTCTAATAAAATGGTAATATGCAAATTAACCATCACTCCGCTACATAAGCCACGCCCACCAGCCAAGCCACGCCCACCAGCCAATCAGGGCGAGTATGCAAATTAACCCCAATCCAAGATGGCTACAGCCACAGAGAGCAAGGTTTCCCAGGTAACAGAGGAAGCCAAGCTTTCCATAGCCGTTGCAGGCCTAAGCCTCCACTCAAGCTACAAAGTTTCAATTATAGAAGGTAAACAAATTCAAACAAATGGCGGCAGAATGGAGCTTGAGAGAGCAGGCCAGGGTTGCTGGCGGCAACAGGGGAAGCAAAGCTTTCCGCACACCCTGGCCGGGCCCACCCGCTTAAGGCTACAAAGTTTCAATTGTAGAAGGTGAATTAACTGCCACAGAAATGGCTGCCGGAGCCCCAGGCTTGGCTCTGCTCCAGGCTACAAAGTTTCAATTGTAGAAGGAAAATAAATTCCAGATACCAGGACCTCCCCTTGGGTTGCCAGGGGGCGTGGCCGGCCTGCAAACCACCACAGGCCCCTCGCTCAGGCCGCCCCACACCCCAAGGGAACCCCCACCCTTATCTGTGACACCCTTCAGGGCAAACCAGCTGGCCCCCACCCCTGTACCAGGCCTCTATCCTATCTAATAAAAGAGTAATATGCAGATTGATCATCACTGCAACACACAATATAGCTGCTCCCATGTGGTCAAAGATCCTGCCCCCATGTGGACACAAGATGGCCACCAGAAGATGGCCAGCAGGGGAGGGCAGTTGGGAGGCACCCGGCCTGCAAGGGAGGGCAGTTGGGAGGGACCAGGCCTGCAAGGGAGGGCAGTTGGAGGTGATCAACCCTGCAGGAGAGGGCAGTTAGGGGTGACCAGGCTGGCAGAGGAGGGAAGTTGGGGGCAAACAGGCTGGCAGGGGAGCAGTTAAGCATCAACCAGGCTGGAAGCAGAGTGGGTAGGGGGTGATCAGGCTGGCAGACAGAAGTGGTTAGGGGCAATCAGGAAGGCAGGCAGGCAAGCAGTTGGGAGCCAGCAGTCCTAGATTGTGAGAGGGATGTCCGACTGCCCGTTTAGGACCGATCCCAGATCGGTCCTAAACGGGCAGTCGGACATCCCTCCAGGAGTCCCAGATTGGAGAGGGTACAGGCTGGGCTGAGGGACAACCCCCGCCGTGCACGAATTTCGTGCACCGGGCTTCTAGTTTCTATTATATGTTCCAGGAGGAAAGGCACACAAAGAGATGAAAAAAGGAGAAAGGCATACATATAGGTGTGTGTTTGTGTATCAAATAAAACATAACAAAGTTTTTTATTCAATTGGTATTAATTAGCTTTATTAAAATAATGCAAAGCATATAACACAAAGCATATTTTTACATGTTTATGTGGCTTTCTTTGTCTGGGACCCGTGGTCCAGGCTCAATAACATCCTCAGATATTTTAAATTCACCATGTAAATGATGGAAGCCTCAAACGCTCTTACAGTTAGAGAATACCATTATCAGATTTCCCAGAGCTGCCAACGACATGCCAGAATGTCACTTCCTTGGCTACCTGCTTCTTCCTGCTTCTGAAATTGTGACATTCCCCAGAACTCTATGCTTACTACTTCTCCTGGGCTAAACCTTATCCTACTCTTCTTTTATATTTTTTAATATTTTCCGAAGATGTCCTATGGGCACCTCAAGCTCCATACGTTCAAAACTGAGTTTGTTTCCCCCAAAACACCTATTCTTTTAGAATGTTGAGTTATTATTTTCTGCTCAATCCCCTAAGTTAGAAACATGGAAATCATTCTAAATCTCTTCTTTTCCCTTGTCTTCTTACTTTATAAATCCTATAACCACATCTTGTCAATTTTTGCCTAAGGGATATTCTGACATTATCCAACTTTCAGGGATTGCTATGTCAAAAAGTCACTAAAAGTAATAATTTGTGGTATATATATATTTTCTTTTTTTGTGCATGGAATTCTTTATTCCTAGAATATTTTTCTTAGATATAAGCTCTAGAGGATGAGTGTGTAAGTGTTCTAAAAATAGTTACCACCTACTTCAAAAGATGCTCATGGGAGAAAAAAATGAAAATGTTTTATAATTAAAAGCCTTTGGCTAACTGGAAAGGGGACACATGAGACCTAAAAGAAAAGTGGAAACTTAGGTATCAATCCAGCAGGTAAGACAAAAACCTTTTGTGTAAAGGATACCAAATAAATGAGGCAAAGATATATATTTTTAACTTTTAAATTAAATCACATAGGCAATAAAACTTTTTTTTTAAATGTCATCATGTGTTGCAAACATTAAGAATTAAAATGTTGAGGGGCTGAAATATGTAAAACATATCTATCTATATAAAGAGGTAATATGCAAATTAGGCTGGGACTTAGTAATGGGTCACGATCAGACAGGAGGAGGTTGCGTGCGCAGGTGAGGCCCAGACCAGTGGAGACAGAGACAGAGGCAGGGGGGCCTGCCCAAGCCGGTGCAGAAACTCGAGTGGCCCCAGAGAGGACACAGGCAGGGGCACAGGGGATGCTGCGAGTTAGGCGCAGGTCCTGGCCGCCCACAGGGTGCCTCTTCGCATGGCGGGTGGCAGGGTGCCTTCTCGCGTGATTTCAATCATGTGCTGGGCCTCTTGTGTGTGTGTGTGTGTGTGTGTGTGTGTGTGTGTGTGTGTGTGTGTGTGTGTGTATACTAGGTATACATAATACATGTTAGGACCAAACTATTAACTGTGCCTCTGTATACTAGTTTCCTCAGTGCGGTAGATGAGGTCCAGGAATCGAGTGCTGACATTCACCATTAATTAGTGGCAAAGTCAGAAACTGAATAGATCAGTCTGATTTCCAAACCCATGAAAGTCCCTATTATGCCATACTACTTAGAAAGTTCTTAATGCCTTTACCTATTATTTCCTTTTGATTTGTTTTTGTCTTTTCCTTTCCTGGTGCTATACTAAAAATGGGTGTTGAATGGAGGAGCTAGGATGAGAATATTATAAATAGAATGGACTTGGTACAAACATTATGCTACGTGAGTAAAAAAAAAGTGAGATAGGTATGTGCCATGAGTATTTTAGGTCATCAGAAACAGAGGACCGGCTAGATTATTTACTGGTAGCAGGAAACTTAAACCTGTACTAGGAAACTTGAAAAATTAAGAGTCAAGAGACCAAGAAAGCTTAAATGAAATGGAGTCTCTATGGGTTTGCAATTCATATGTTATAAATGCATAATTTTAGGCCACAGCCAGATCAATAGAATCAGAATATGCATTTTAACAAGGTCCCCAGATGTTTTGCAGGCATTAAAATTTGAGAGTCAGTAGACTATGGCTCCAGGCAACAAATTTCAAATAGATATAAAAATGTGAGTAATAAGCAGTAGGTCTCTGCAGAAATAATAAACAGAGAGCAAGAGGAATGGGCAGTGATTCAAGGTAGCATTTCTTGTATATGCTCTAACTACTGATAGAACCAGTCTTAAATTGAAACTGACACACTTTCAACTCAAAAATCAAACAAATTACAAGATTTACTCTCAAATAAGTTTCCTCCCACGGAGAGTCATAGTTTAATAGCAGAAAGTAACTACAATATAAAGCTCAAACCTCCAGGCATCCTCCTCTTTGATCACTCTATCCCATTTACAGTTTTGTGAGTAACTAACTTATGTGACTTCTATGTAGATTTGGGTGAAGAAAATCCCCTTCAACTTTTGAATAGTTTGGTATAATGTTTGTTAAAGTGGAAAGATGAATAAACTCTGTTTTTTTTGTGATTACCAACTTTATTACAAACCCAATACAAGAAGCACAAGGCAGCCCTGTTTACTAACTATGTTATCCTTTCTCTAATTGTTTAACACATTTCAAAATCTTAGCATCCAAATACCTTGGGGTTATTTTGTTTGTTTGTTTTGTTTTCTACTTATATGAAGGTGAAAAAACACACATTTTTTAGAAAACGAGGCCCTTGAAAACAGCCAGAATAATGCTATTGTCAATACACTAAAAGCTACTTTTACACTTCTATAAAATTCTTATAAAAGCAAAAAATACCTTTAATAAATGCAATAATCCTGACATAAAAAGGCATAATCTATATACATAAAAGCCTAAGCGACCGTTCGACCATTAGCTATGACGTGCACTGACCACCAGGGGACAGATGCTCAATGCACAGGCATAGAAACATGGAACAGACTTATGAATCTCAGAGGGAAGTGGGGAGTGGGGAGTGGGGTGGGCGGGAAGAGATTCGTGCACTGGTGGGGTCCCTCGGCCTGGCCTGCAGGGATTGGGCCAAAACCAGCAGTCCGAAATCTCACAAGGGGTCCTGGATTGCGAGACGGTGCAGGCCAGGCCGAGGGACCCCACTGGTGCACGAATCTGTGCACCAGGTCTCTAATTATATATATATATATACATGTTTTGCAAATGTTCTAAAAAATTTTATGTATTTCACTAATTCAACTGATTGCTATAATAAGGGACTCCAACTATTTCATTATCATAATTTTATTGCTGACCCACTAAAGAAAAGAAAATGTAATTTTATGATTATCTTAGCTCTCCAGTAGTCATCAAGGAAAGGAATCCCAAACAGTGCCACTTAGAGGGCTGATCTTTCAGCAATACTCATTTCAAGCTTAAATAGGTTTAACTTTAATCCAGATGCCATTTTGAAAAGTGGAGGGGGGGAGTTAAATTCAAGTGAAGTGTTTACCTGTACATATGAAAAGTAAGTAAGCTTCATAATTGAGTGTTGATGCCCAGGTAAAACCAAATCCAGGGGGTAAAAATGATCTAGTGATTAGAATGATCTAGATTTTAAATTCTAAGTTGTGAACCCATGACCAATATATGAATGATGTATTATGTATATGTAAGTTACATATACTTACACATACCCTCACCATGAGTTTGGTATTATCGGGACCGGTATCGCACAGTAGAGAAAACTGAAGCATGGACAGAATCGGTAGCTACAGTAATGTTTAGCACATACCTAAAGAGAAATAAACAATTTTAAACAAAGCCTGGTTTGGACCATTCTGGGCATCACAACAGTGAATTTAATAATCATGTAGGAAATTCTCATTCTAGTTACTTTTAATAATTCCTATAGGATTAAAAAAAAACAAACACCTGAACTGTATAAAAACACCATTTAGAGTCCTGGCCAGTGTTTCTCAATGGTTAGAGCACTGGCCCTCAGACCTGAGGGTTGCAGGTTTGATTCCTGGTCAAGGGCATGTACCTGGGTCACAGGTTCAATCCCTGTGCATGCCAGAGCAATTAATCAATGTGTGTCTTACAGTGATGTTTCTCTCTCTCTCTTTCCCTCCCTCCTTTTCCACTCTCTCCAAACATCAATGGAAAAAATATCCTCAGGTGAGGACTAACAAAAAAAGAAATACCAATTACAACACCTTAGCCCACATTCCATAATGACAATTTCACAGGCGCAAGCGTGTGTGCGCACACACACACACACACACACACACACACACATTTAGTTCCCAGCTCAGTTTCCAATTTGTCCTCCTAAAAATAGTAGAGATTGACCTGCATATGGATTTGATTCTGACACTGGTATCTCTTTCTCTCTTTCTACACCCTCTCTCCACACTACTCAACTCACTACTTTCTCTCTCATATACCACCTGTTTTATTCTCCATTTAATACACTTACCTCCATGTTTCAGTGGAATGGCAGAGATTGGCTACATGTTAATGGATACTGCCTTCTTTTCCTGGATACATAGCAAAACTACATTTTCTAGCTTTCCTTGTACTTAAGTAGGAACCACATGTCTCAGCCCTAATGAATGTGGATAGAAATGATGTAGACGAAGTCCAGGCCTTGCCAGAAAGCCATCTGCAGATTATCTACAGTTATATTTCAAAGGTTTCAGAATCATAAGATGGGATGAACCAGGGCCATGAGGCACCATTTAAAGAGGAACTGCCTCAAATACATAGATATTAACTTTGGTTGTGTAAAGATAACTCTGCATACAAAAACAAACAAACAAACAACAAACACACACACACACAAAATCTCAGAGGTTATGTTCCAGGGTGGTAAATCTGAAAACACGGAGCAGAATATCAAAAAGCTTTGCAGGGATGAAATAATTTGGTAGGCTATTACTAGCAGTGTAAAAGGAATGCCATCTCAAATTACAATTTTGTAAGGGTCCAATTCTAATTTAAATAAAAAAGGTTTTGATTTTCCCTTTATTGCCTATATTGTGAAATTTCACTGATCCCCAAATCATTCAACACTTCCTGGTCTTTGCTCATGCAGATATAGTTTCATTCTGTCTCTGGGCTGGCATTCTCAAGTTCTAAGTGAATTAAACATATTCCCTTTAGTAAATATGTGCCAGCTGAAAATAAAAACAACAATGGTAAACCTGTGGATTCTAGAATTATTTATTTATCTTGGTTGCTAAGGGTAGCATTTTAAGATTAGTGTTAAGAAGACAGGAATGTCGGCTAGCTCCGTTCTTTCACTGCTATCTTGTCATCATTTATTCAAATACTCATTTATCTGTCTCCCATTCTCTTGTCTCTTCAGGGAATACTCAGTTACATATGTTGTCCCTTCACTCACTGATGCTTTGCCTATATTTTATTTTATTACTAGAGGCCCGGTGCACGAAATTTGCGCATGGGAGCGGGGGTGTGTGTGTGTCCCTCAGCCCAGCCTGCACCCTCTACAATCTGGGATCCCTCTCATAATCCAGGACTGCTGGCTCCCAACCACTCACCTGCCTGGCTGCCTGATTGCCCCTAACCACTTCTGCCTACCAGCCTGATCACCCCCTAAGCACTCCCCTGCCAGCCTGATCAATGCCTAACTGCTCCCCTGCCAGCCTGATTGCCCCTAACTGCCCTCCCCTGCCAGCCTGCTCACCCCAAACTGCCCTCCCCTGCGGGCCTGGTTGCCCCCAACTTCCCTCTCCTGCTAGCCATCTTTTGGTGGCCATCTTGTATCCACATGTGGGCGGCCATCTTTGACCTCATGGGGGCGGCCATCTTGTGTGTTGGAGTGATGGTCAATTTGCATATTACCTCTTTAATATATAGGATTATTTTTAAAAATATATTTTTATTGATTTCAGGTAGGAAGGGAGAGGGAGAGAGACTGATAGAAACATCAATGATGAGAGAGAATCATTGATCGGCTGCCTCCTGCATGCCCCCTACTGAGAATGGAGCCTGCAACCAGGCATGAGCCACTGAACGGAATTGAACCCAGGACACTTCAATCTGCAGGCCAACCCTCTATCCACTGAGCCAAACCAGCTAGTACTATATTTTTAAATTCTTTTTTCCTCTGTGTTTTATTTTGGATTTCTACTACTGTGTCCTCAAGTACTAATCTTTTATTCTGGAATGTCTAATCTTTCATAATTCCCATGCAGTGTATTTTTAACTCAGCATTATAATTTTCAGCACTAGAAGTTCCATTAAGATCTTTTTATAACTTCTATATATCTACTTATATAGAATCTTTTCTCCAGCTTCTTGAACTTATGGAATACAGTTATAATAACTAGTCTAATGGCCTCATCTACTAACAAGAGGCCCATTGCACGAAGATTCATGCAAGAATAGGCCTTCCTTCCCCTGGCTGCCGGCACCGGTTTTCCTCTGGCACCCGGGACCCAGGCCATCAGTGTTCACTCCGGCTGGAGCCTTTAGTGTTCGCTCTAGCCAGAGCACTGCTCCTGTAGCTCCTTCCACCCCCCGCCGTCCCACCTCATAGCAGGCATCCTGCCCCGCCTGACCGCTCCACGCCTGAGTATGCAAATTAACCTTCCATCTTTGTTGGGTTAATTTGCATACTCACTCCTGATTGGCTGGTGGTCATCATAAAGGCACAGTCAATTTGCATATTTCTGTTATTATTATAGATTATTTCATAATTGTTATTATCTGGATTAGTTTCAACTGAATTTTATCCTCAGTATAGGTATTTTTCCTGCTTTTTTGAATAGCTTTCAACATTTGATTGGATGTCAGGCATTGTGATTTTATACTGTTATAACCTGGATATTTTATATGCTTATAAACTTTCTTGAGTTTTGTTTTGTAGAGCAGTTATTGGAAAATAGTTGGAGTCTTCCTAACCCTTATTATAAGTTTTGTGTGGTGTTTTCTTTTTTTATGGGGAGGGGGGAGGGCAGAATAGTATCTAGTCTAGGACAAAGTTTTCTGGAATACCAAGGCAAAATACTTCTGAAAAGACTACGATAACCCATGAATTATAGTTTTCACACTGGCTGGTAGGAGCAGGCACTATTCCCAGTCTTTTATGAGCTCTGTAGTTTTTCCCTCTAATTTGTATAGGTAGTTCTTTACCTGGTCTTGTGTAGTTTCCTCATAGTATGTGCTCATTAATGTTCTCAACTGAACAATGGAAGGATCTACTCTGTGGATCTCTAAATTTCTCTGTGCAGTTCCCTCCTCCCTGGCACTCTTTCCTGTGAACTCTACCTGCCTCCCCCTAACCCCTCCCCAGAATTCCCACCTCTCTATCTTCATCTCAGGGAAACAGCGTGATCTGCTTTGGAGGGAAGCTCCCTATATGACAGCTGGACAATCAAAGGGCTCACCTCTTTTGCTTCACGGCTATCAAGGGAGCATCCTCCTTTGTTACTTGATGTCCAATATCTTGAAAGTTATTATTATTTCATATATTTTGTCAATTCTGTTGTTGTTATTTTAGGGAAAAGAGTAAATGACATTCTTGTCACAAAGTGGAATTTTCTTATTAAAATTAAAATGAGATGTTGTCACTGCTTTGCTTAAAAATCTTCACTTCCCATGCCACTCAAAAAAAAAAAAAGTCCTAATGCAGGTCTACAAGGTCCTATATTAACTGGGCTCTGTTATCACTCTGAAGTCATTTACTACCATGCTCCCATTCACCAGCTACAATGAGCCCTTTGCCTTCTATTTAATGAGTTAGGCAAGCTCATTTCTTTGCCCTTGATGTTTTCTCTGTTAGGAGTGTTCTTTCCCCAGATAATCACAGGGCTGGTTCTTAAAATATAACATTCTCATCAAGGAATGCTGTGGTCATCCTAGCAAAATTTACAACCTAAATTTTATACTCTTTATTACCCTTCACCTGTTATATTTTTTCTTAACACTTATATCTCTCTATATTATATATTTAACTTCTCTAAACGTATTATATCAGATCAAATTCTGGCTTGCCTTTTACTCATGCTACATTCTAAGTAGTTGTAAAATTTTTCCATTTTATTTGTATTCTGATAATGTAGCAAGAATTTAAATGGTAATTGTAGTAACTAAAAAAGTCAATAGATATCAAACTTTAACACAATGCAATCTCAATTCTTTTAAAAAATAGAACAGGCATTTCATCTGGTAGGTTAAATAGTTTTGATTATTTTATCCACTGGGACTTGTAGGGAGGTGCAAAATTAACTATATGCTAAGTTCTTAACATTCTCTGAATAAAATAAGAACGGGGAATTACATGAAAAATAATTTAAAACTTAATATAGAGCTATTGAGCTTACAAAATCCTATTCCTTTGTTCATATAAAGGCATACTTTCAGGTGTCCATGTAAATCACATTTAATTTAATGTATTTTTAAGTTTTAATAAAATCAACTCTGTTTAGGAAACTACTTTGACATTCAATTTAGTTTTCAGATAGAGCAGAAAAAGTGGCAGTGCCCAAGAGTACTATATAATGGCTTATTTCTGATGAAGAGGAAGAATTCAGCTACTAATATTTTCATCTAGTTTATTTGCATTTTTGGTTGTGATTAGAATCTAACAATATTTTGACAGTTTAACAAACTATAAAAACAGTATTAAAAGCTAATGCTTTGAGATGAAAGATTTCAAATTTTTACCTTGAAATCTTAAGCTTCCAAAAGTTGGGTGAAAACAAGTACTTTAAGTAACATGTCTAAAACATTTATTAAGATAATGACATAGGATTCAGAAAACAGAATGAGATCAGGTACTGAATACCAATCTAGCTAAATTTAGTTTACCATACCCACATCAGACTGGATTATGGAAACCTAGAATGGTCAAATACATCTGAGCACTCTTCATACTCACAGTGGTTTTAAATACAGAGTTTCAGTCTAAAATTTCCAACTAACTGCCATGTCTATGCATCTGCTTTTCCTATTGTCTAGGTAAAAGTGACTAATATGTGTCAAAACGGGAAAACACAAGAAATTTCAAAAGGGGGGTGGTGGAAAAAGAGAAATTTAAAAGACAGTGCAAATAAATTTTAAAATGTGTCTTGGAAACAGATATTAAGTACTTTTATTTTGTCCATGAAATTATTTAGGCTACATATGCCTCTAAATACAACTTTGACCACATACCATAAACTACTTTTTTGTTTTTATTATTTTGTGAATTGTCTGTAATCATAGATTTCTTTTCTGTAAAATACATATTTTTGAAGCTTTTGAAATTGAATTGGGCTTTAAAAACATTGTATTTCTTAATTTAATTAATAATTAAATTAAAAACCATGGCTTATACAAGTCTATATTTTGAAATGTAAATATGTTTCCTTTGTAATTATTTGATCTTCTTTGAAAGTGTTCTATGGCCCAGGCCAGGTTGCTCAGGTGGTTGGAGTGTCATCCAGAACCCCAAAAGGTTGAGGGTTTGATTCCCGGTCAGGGCACACACCTACACACAAGGTTGTGGGTACCATCTCTGGTTGGGATGCATATGGGAGGCAACCAATTGATGTTTCTCTCTCCCTTCCTCTATCTCCAAAATCAATAAAAACATATCCTCTGGTGAAGATTTAAAAAGGGAAAATAATACACTGTTTTATAGATACAGGAAAACATAGTGTGCTATATATATTTTTAGACTGCAGTGTTTCATATATATATCTGTTTATGCAAATCTTTTGATTATAACTTCATTATTTTGGTCTCTTTTCCCTGTAAAAGAATGAAAGAGATTTTGAAATTTCACAGAAAATTGTGTTTTTACTTGAAAAGTACTTAAAGATGTATTTGTTGAGTGCTATGTGTCAGTCACTGTCCTAATTCTAAAGAGCAAAGTAGTGAGTACAACTATTTCTCTAAAGTTTACAATCTAGTGCAAAAGTTGACAAAGAAACGAACTTGACAACTACTTTCTAGTTAGAGATGGCCAATGGGGAGGCAGGGAAAAGGCAGAGGACGATTAGAGGAAGAGAGAAGCCAGGGTATTTCTCCTCTCCCTTTTCTCAGGTGGCCACTCGAGTGAGCAGCGGCTGCCTTTTCTCTCGTTCCAGCCTGATCTGAAATGCCATCAAGGTTCTAACGTTCGCCCGTTCGCCCGAAGGCCTCAGCTCCTAGGTTCCATTACCATCGCTTTCTCGCTTTCTCTATGTATCCCTCCAAACTTCAGGGTGATCGTGCTTTCCTGGAGTTATAATCTAGAGGTTGCTTAACATTTCCTGTTCACACTCTCAGTTTGTCTAATCACTTTGAAATTAATTCTTTATATAAATAAACACTCAAGATTCTACCTCTGAATATTTGGAATCTGAGGTAAATGTATTATCAGCTCTTTATCTTCACTTCAAGTGACCTAAGTTTGCTTTCTAAAAATGAGTTGATCACCCACTTAGAAGTATAAAGTAATAATTCTGAAAGGAGAAATCACTGATCCGCTCTCTGGATAATTGTGGTTTCAAAGAAAGTTTCTGGAAGAGAACTGTTTTTCTTCAACAACAAACATTTTGTTAGTAGCAAAGAATGACTTGGGACTTTCATCAAGTTTTATATTTGGGCCCAGAATTATTCTATGTGTGCCATTAAAGAAAGTTTTTAATTTGCTTCTTTAGTTGGAAAAATATTTTCTACCCAATAATTTAATTTGTAGTATTAAATGTATATATATTTACATGTTTGTGGGCTCTTCGTGTGCTAATTATATTTAAATGACACAAATATTCTATAAATCCCTATTTAGTTAGCCTCCATTGCTTAGTGAATTCATTCATTTTCTGAGAGTACTACATAACATTCTTTTCAGCTATAAGGTAGAGAATACATAATTAAAACTGGTAAACAATACAGTATTTGTCATTTCTCAATATTGTGACTCTGAGTGCAGTGTAGTTTCAGGATTTTATTCATGGCTTAGCTCTGAACTTCCTTAATATAATGGCTTATTCCTTAGGTGGTGGTTATTGTTAGATGGTGCTTATAGTTTCAGGAGTCACATTTTAAACAAACAAACAAAAAACAGCCAAATAAAAGTCTCTGTTTACTAAAAAGAAGAAAAAAAAAACTTTACCAAAAGGTAAACACATTTTTCATCATGTCTGATTCTTCTGGATTAGGTCAAATGATCATTTCTTATCATGTTAGGATTGAAAAGGAAGCTAGTGAAGCAAGTTATTTGGCATTTTTACTGTTGCATTGGAGATGGGTTGTGATAATGAGAAAGATGCTTGGTTAGAGTGCAGAACAAGGACACAGCTGTTTGGTTCACAACTGAGTATCTGCCACTGTCCATCCCTTTGGCCCTACACAGATTTTTTTTTCCTGTACGTGCATAACAAACAGTTCATATTTACATAAAACATCCTCATCTTCTCAGAGTGAGATAAACCAGATGTCTCACTATTCACTACTTTCAGCTTTAAAATCAGTCAACAATTCTATTTGAAAGCCCACTAAAACCATTTTGGATAATTTTAGCAGAAGAAATGACTCATTAAACGTATGCATTATATCTTCAAGTATCTCTAAGAGTACCAGAGACTTATACTTGGAGATCAAGCCCAGAACAGTCCTCAAATCACACCACAGACTGGTTCCGGGAAGACGTATCACGGTTGCCACTGGGATAGACACACAGCTTCAGTCACCAACACCAGATACTGCTTTCTGCCTTTCTGACTGCTACCACTGTTATCTATGGAAGCCAAATGCATCAGCCTCTAATCACAGCATCCTCACCGGAACAGAGTCCATGCTCTTCATGCTTTTTCACAAAATTAAACTCTGATTCAAAGTGTGAGGTGGCTGTACATAAATGGCGATGCCAGGAAATGAGCTTATGCTTAGTATATCACAGTCCTCAGGCAGGGGTGAAAACAAACACATCAGAGTGGTGTGCAAACAAGGACAACTCCCTGGCAGGAAGTTCTCAGCTATTTATAGTGTCTATATATTGTATAGCAAGCATATTTAAATATCCCTCTTATTCAGTGTCTAGAAATAAAAGGCTAGGGTGATTTAATGAAAGAAAATCAAACTTCAGACAGGTCCAAATACACAAGCATACAAATATATAGCGTATTCTTTAAATGTGTTTGCTTGTCAAATGAAACAATGTTAAAGCATTTACCTGAAATACCTAGTCTGCTATACCTTGCATTTTTAGAAGTTATATTATAATGAGTACCTTAAAAAATGAATAGTTGAGTGAATAAAGCATGCACTTTAATTGATATGAAGATGACTATTTAGAAAGTTGTTACCTTAGATAATGGATGCTAAATAGTGGGCTCTCATAACTTAATCTTATTTTTTTTAATTTTTATATGACAGATATTTTTTATTATAGAAAAATGAACACAGTAGGAATTTACCATTTTAATCATTCTTAGGCATATGGTTTAGTAGGATTAATATATTCATATTATTGTGCAACCATTACCACTAGCAAACTTGATAATTTTTTTTATTTTCTTCAACTAAAACTTCATACACATTAAAAAATACCCCTCTCCCCATCCCTTTCCTTGCTTCTCTCAGCCACCATCATTCTAGTTTTTGGCCCTATGAATTTGACTACTCTAGGTACCTCATTTAAATGGAATCATACAAAGTTGTGGGTTTTGGGGGTTTTTTTCGTGTGTCTGGCTTGTTTCACTTAGCACAATGTTTTCAAAGTTCATCCATATGTATCATGTGTCAGGATTTCATTTAAGGCTGTATAATAAATATTCTATTGTATGTATGTACATTTTGTTTATCCATTCATCTGACAAGGGTATCTGGGTGTTTCCACTTTTTTTGCTGTTCTGAATAATGTTGCTATGAATGTTGATATACAAATATCTGCTTGAGTCTCTGCTTTCAATTCTTTGGGGTATATACCCAGAGGTGAAAATTATAGATTATATGGAATTTTGAGATGAAATTTTTGAGAAACCACTATACTGTTTTATATAGCATTTACACCATTTTACATTCTCCTCAGCAAGCATAAGGGTTCTAACTGATCCACAACCTCAACAACACTTTTATTAAGCATAAAACAAAATAGCAAAATAAATGAAACTTTTAATGCTAGTATTTATTAGAAATGTGATTCCCAAACAAATGACAACTTCAGCTACAACAGAGATATTCTGGAGATTTGTTCTACATAAGGAAGCACATGTTGGTACCATATTCAAAACATATTTTTTGTTCATGTTTTGAAGCAATGTTTAAATACATGTTTTCTTAGTCTTTTTAAGAAATAACTACTTCAACCCTTTCTGTCAAAATAGGTTATTTCTTTCTACATAATTCTATTCACATAAATTATCACTTTCAGGAGTGATTTTCTTAGAGAAAAAAATTTTTGTTAAATAAATTGCTTTAAAATGTTTTAAGAACCCTAAAAATTATAAGTAAAACTTAAAAGTAAAGCAATATTGAAAATCATATCTTCTTCTTTAGCATTATTTATTATTGCTTTTAACTATTTCAGGGCTTGAGGTACTTGCTAGTTGTAGGTAGGGAGTTTTTCCTTTTTTCAAACCTCCAAGATACCTTTTAATACCTTACAGAATAAATAATGTGGAGCTATCTGAAGAAGAATTCCTAAGTCTTTTAGAACTATATCTGAGCAAGGTCTTCACAGTCCTTTGTAGGGGATAGTTACTTAAAAAAAATCTATCATTCATTACAGTCCACTGCATCATTCCACTGTCACTTTTACTGCAGTATGAGCAAATCCAGAACCCAAGAACCTTATCCTTTCACTTATTCTCCCACCTTTATATCCCACACAAGTATCTGATCCAGGGAGGGGAAGTTTATAGATACATTTACCACCCTACTACACAGGGATGTATTAAGGGATGCAGATTTATTAGGTTCAATAAGCCAAATCAATCCCTACAACTTGTGCAGAGTACCTGGAGTGCCTGTTTAGAATATTAGAACATAGAAAGGTGAGCTTTTCAATTTAATATGCACCTTCTTTGCTTTTTGTATGAGCGCTTTGTTGAGCATTCTGGTTACATTTTTATTAACCCCTTCTTTACTGGAACTGTTTGTATGACCTACTTGATCATTATTTAAACATGTTTTGACCCTATTCATAAGATAGAAATGTAAATATATATTTACATTTTGGTTGGTAATGATGAGGTGCATTACATTTTGGGAAGGACAGTCTTAACAGGTGTATGGGGCAAGAGGAGGGCATCTGGAGTGGGCAACAGATGGACATGGCAGTGGGAGAGGACCACCAGGGACTCAGCACATGTACACAGCAAAAGGCGGGAATTCCACTGAGCAGTGAGTGAGAAGACCAGCAGTAAAACTGTGCCATTTTGGCGTACGGCAGGATGCTCATTGCATTATCTGGAATTTGTACTATGACATTTTTGGCCAAATCAGGAACAGTTATTTCTACAATCTCCATATGACATTTGGTTCAAAATTTAGCAACATTTCCACAGACAATTTTGCTAATTTTGCCTTAACAAGTTCTGCTACTCCTTTTTTGGGTTCCCAAAAGACTTGGTCACTTCATACTAACATATTAATTTTGAAACTGGGGTCAAGATCCATCCAATTTACCAATAGACAGAAAAACAAAGTGAACCTTTTAATGCATTCACCAACATTTACAGGGGGAAAAAAATAAAGCCTTAAAGTAATAATGTGTTTAATTTTGACATGTATCTAACTTCAGAGTTGACTCATTGTAAAAACATCAGTACTTCATTAGATATAATACCAGTAGCTAAATCATCATGTAAATACAAGTCTGATAATTTTAGCCCTTAGCTTAAACATCTTTTCTTTTTAATTGTCCAAATCAAAAAAGTTTGAATTATGACCCCAAATATGAGGTCCTCCACAATCTTACGTTAAAGCTTCTTAGAGTTATCTATCCTGTCACTACTCTGTACAAGCTCGATACTTATTGTTTTTCCCCCAAATAGGACATGTATGTTATCTCTTCAGCCAACCAGAACTCACCACCCATTTCCATCCAATCTTAATTAGTCTTCAAAACCCAGTTTAAGTATTTTCAATAAACGTGTTTTCGTTCTCCCAGTTCTCATAGCAGCATCTTTCATTTTTTAATGAAACATACTCTGTTATTGCATTTTTAAAAATGTACCGTATTTGTTATTAAATTGAATTCCTACAAGAATTTGTAACACAGGCCTTGCATAGTGTGTTGAGTGTAGTAGGTGTTAAATGAATATTTGAAAAATAAATTTCAAAATATATCCTGAGTATATATTCAAAGTAACTGAGATGGTCTTGAAAAAGAAATACCATTTAATATTTTTATAGTAAAACATTGATGAAATTAATCTAACAGAATACTAGTAGAAATATTTTAACTACTTCATTTAGACTTTTACATGCAATTTTTTTGCAGGTAGTAATTATAAAATGTTGGAAAGAACTTAAATATTATTTTCTTAAATGTTAAAAAATATTCCCCCAGTGTCATTTATTAAAAAGTATATTCTATAAATATATGGTTTCTAAACAAAGGTAAACTTGACATAAATTTTTTTCAAATTATGATTATCTCCAAGTAATTGAAATCAAATTACTAGGGTTTGGGGGCTCAATTTGATTTGCCTCTCCATCCCACACTTCTACCTCATCAAGCATTCACTTCATATTTTGACACAAGCTCAAAATAAAACTTGGTATTTTTAGGAGTGTGGTATCATTTTTTTAAACTTTATTTTTATCGTTGACACTATAACAGATGTCCCCGTTTCTTCCTCTTTGCACAATTCCACCGAGCCCCTACCCACCTTCATCTGGCCATCACCACACTGTTGTCTGTGCCTATGGGTTGTACATATATGTTCTTTGGCAAATCCCTCCCCCTTCTTTCATTCAATCCCTCCCTCCCCTCTCCCCTCTGACAGCTGCCAGTGTTCCATGTATCCAAGCCTCTGTTTCTATCGGTTCTTGATCTTCTTTTTTTTTTTTCCAAAGTAAGTCATGGTAGAGGTTCCTTCAGGAAATCATGACAAATTTGACCCTTCTTAAGGAAATATCTCCTCACTTAAGAAATATCCTCAAGATGAACAAAAACTGCTTGGTGTTTTCTAATTCTTATTTTTCCAGTTTAGGATAAAGTGAATCTTTACTATGTTTGAAGGGGAGGATACAGTTCTCTGGGTGAAAAGCGGTCATTTCTCTCAATCTCTGTAAAAATTTAGTTAAACTCTATCTGTGGTATCCCATTACAACACATATTCAGTTGATTCCCCTTTTGACACAATTGAAAATACTGCTTCATGAAGATGACAGGAGAGCATAAGAACTGCTGAGTTGTAAAGTGACAGAGAGTTGGTTGGCATCTTATCTATATACTAGAGGCCTGGTGCACGAAATTCATGCATGGGGAGAGGGGTCCCTCAGCTTGGCCTGCACCCTGTCCAATCCAAGACCCCTTGGGGATGTCCAACTGCCTCTTACAATCCGGGACCACTGGCTCCTAACTGCTCCCCTGCTGGCCTGATTGCTCCAACCACCTCTGCCTTGCCCTGCACCCAGGACCCAGGATTCCCACCTCCAGCTGGTCACAGGCACCGGGGACCCAGGCTTCATTCCCTCTGCCTGGCCACAGGCACCCAGGACCCAGCCTGGCTTCACCCGAGTCAGCTCCAGCCGCAGGTTACAGTGGGCAGGCAGCTTCATCCAGGCCACAGCCACAGGCACTGGCACCTGGGACTGTGTGGCAGGCAGCTTGTCCCTCTCCTGGGCTGCAGTCTGGCTGGTCCCCATTCCTCTCTCCCCAGTGTTGAGTGTCTGAGCTGTCATGGCGTGACGGCGTGTGGGCAGGACGACCATGTGTATATTAGCTCTTTATTATATAGGATATAAAACTCTAATATGCAAATAGACTGAATGGCAGAACAACCAAGCAACCAAACAACCAAACAACTGGTTGCTATGACATACGCTGACCACAAGGGAGCGCACGCAGAATATGGTGGGCATCGGCAGCAAGTGGCAGAGCACGGAACATGGCAGGCATTGGCCATGGTGGGATGGTGAAGCAGGTGAGCAGGGGCACCAGACTAAGGCGGGGTGCCGGTCACTATCATTGAGGTGAGCCTCTGATGGTTACTGAAAATTCTTTGCTCCCTCACACCACGGTCCCACCTGGCACTTGCACCTGCTGCAGGAGCCGACTCCACTTCGACCTGCTGCCAGCGCCAGAACCACCGCTCACCCCCATTGCCGGCACCCAGTGCCAGACCCAATTTCTTGGTGTCATCAGTGAGTGCGAGCGGCAGCTACTGGCCCCGAATGCCCCTGAGGGCTTTTCCACCTCCCCTGCTCCTGAGGGGTGATCAGGGCAGCAGCCGCCACTCGCATCTGCTGACGGTGCCTGTCCCAATCACTCCACGCTGTCAGTCGGTGCAAGTGGGGCCAGCGCTGTTAGTGTGTGGGAGAGGTGGCAGCAGGAGTGGGAAGCTGGCAGACAGGGGGCCAGGGGTGGCAGCGGGAGGAGCCAGGCTGGGGCACGGAGGATGGCCGAGACCCACCCCTGTGCCCACTGCAGCCTCACAGCCCACAGTTCCTTTCAAGATGCACAAATTTGTGCATTGGGCCCCTAGTTGATGTATAATTATGAATTTACCTGAAACTCCATAAAATACCCAACCACTGAAAACAGTGGGTAATAGAACTACAGTTGCTGCTGTCATTGATAATATTTTATCTCTTGGTCATTGATAAAACATAATGGAATACTAAAGTTAGAGAAACATTTTTAGTTCATTAGTCCAACTTATTTATTTAAAGGTAGCATTAAATAAGTTTCAAAAAATCACACAGCTTGCTAATAGCAAAAATGAAAATAAAAACCACGTAATTTATATATGCAATAAAAATTTGGATTTAAACTAGATATAGAAACTTCTCATAATAAGATGCTATACTGAAATGGTTAAATTTCCCAGTTTTAATGAATAACAAAAAATATTCTAATTTTTAAAGTATTATGGTATTGTTTAGACATTTGAAATGAAGTTTCCTAATCATCAAACCTATTCATAACCATCATTTAATGTAAGTATGAAATGGTTGAAACTCAAGACCATATTTAGCAAAGAAAAATATCATCTTGGCAAGATACATCATAAGATAAGATAATAATGTAATTTTAATGATAAATTTAGAAATGTTTGATGCCAACACTGGTATAAAAGCTTAACTACAATGCAGCTCATCTAAATGTTTACACTTTATCATGCCATTAAATATGGATTTTTGTCTCTTTATAGATTCTTTAGTTTGTTACCATATCATTAGCACTTCAAATTCTGTTAAAAATCAGGTTATTGCAGCTGGTTAAATATAAGATTAAAATGATTACTTTAGGATATTTAATGTAATCTAAAATTAAGTGGAAAAGTCAGTTAATCAAAGCACAAATTACAGAAAGTCTCAAGCTACTCATTAAGGTCTCTTGTTTATAGTATGCATATCTGTGATTAATTTGTGAATGCCTGTGATGTGGGAATTTACACATGGTTGTGGAGACAAGGCCTGCCTGGAAATGTGCTATGCTACTTGAAGCGGGGAAAAGGGAAGAAAAATGCAAACTACAGAAAAGTAAATTGCAGAAGATGAGGATGCATAAAGAGGGTAAGCATTTATCAAGCACGTTATACTACAAAGGGGCAAACATTCCTTGTTGGTGGAGATGCTCCTTGGCTTTTTTGTCCTATGCATCTATCACGTCAGGTTAGAAAATATCACAAATAAATATTGCATTATATAATGCAGTTTCCTGAATACAAATAGGGGAGAGGCTTTAAATGTCAACGCATAATGGATATCTCACATGTGGCTTTTATTCTCATTTGTTTTGCTGATTTTACTCTTGAGAATGATACCCAGGCTGTTAGTTACTGAAATGATGATACCTTACCACAGTTGTGAATTCTTATAAAATATTTAATTCAGACCTTTAAGTTCTAAATTAGAAAACCATGCACACCAATTTAGAAAGTTATTATGTAAGTATAGGTGTATATTATTGACAATGACTACAATTGAATAACAATTATTTAAAGTACAATTGCCATAATATTTAAAATAATGCTATGTAGAGGATGCGGAGAAAAGGGAATCCTCATGGACTCTTGTAGGGTTGTAAATTCATGTAGCCTTTATGGACAACAGTATGGAGGCTCACCAGAAAGTTAAAAATAGAACTACCATCTGACCCAGCAATCCCACTTCTGCATATATATCTGAAGAAATCCAAAGCACTAAATGGAAACATATGAACTAAATCAAAATCCAAAGCATTAAATCAAAAACAATGAACATATGCACCCTTCTGTTCAATGCAGCATTATTTATAACTAGGGGCCAAGTGCATGAATTCGTGCACCTTGAAAGGAACTGTGGGCTGCAAGGCTGTGGTGGGCACAGGGACGGGTCTCAGCCCATCCTCTGCACCCCCACCTGGCCCTCCTGCCGCGGTCCCTTGTCTGCTGGCAGTCCTGCTCCTGCCACCACTGCTCCCATGTGCTGATGGTGCGGGGTGATTGGGGCTCGTGCCATCAGTGGTTGTGAGTGGTGGCTGCTGCCCCGATTGCCCCTCAGAAGCAGGGGTGGGGGGGAGGTGGAAAAGCTCTGAGGGGCGATTGGGGCTGGCAGCCACTGCTCACATCCACTGATGGCGCTGAGCGATCGGGGCTGGCGCCAGGCGCCAATAGTGGATGCGAGTGGCAGCTCCAGCGCTGGCAGTGGGTGCAAGTGGGGCTGGCACCGGCAGCAGTTGCGAGCGCCAAGTGGGACCCTGGTGCACAGGAGCAAAGAATTTCCAGTAACCAGCAGAAGCTCGCCCTGATGACATCAACCAGTGCCCCGCCTTGGTCTGGCACCCCTACTGACCTGCTCCACCATCCCGCGGCTGCCAATGACCACCATGTTCCACGCGCACCCCCTGGTGGATAGCATACGTCATAGCAACTGGTTGTTCGATTGTTCAGTTCCACCACTCAGTCTATTTGCATATTAAGCTTTTATATATATAGCCATGGTATATGAGCAATCTAAAGTCCATCAATAGATAAATGGGTAAAAAAGAAGTGGCATATATATATATATATATACTAGAAGCCCGATGCACGAAATTCGTGCACGGCGGGGGGTTGTCCCTCAGCCCAGCCTGTACCCTCTCCAATCTGGGACTCCTGGAGGGATGTCCGACTGCCCGTTTAGGCCCGATCCTGGTGGGATCGGGCCTAAACGGGCAGTCGGACATCCCTCTCACAATCCAGGACTGCTGGCTCCCAACTGCTTGCCTGCCTGCCTTCCTGATTGCCCCTAACCGCTTCTAGCTGCCAGCCTGATCACCCCCTAACCACTCTGCTGCCAGCCTGGTTGATGCTTAACTGCTCCCCTGCCAGCCTGTTTGCCCCCAACTTCCCTCCTCTGCCAGCCTGGTCACCCCTAACTGCCCTCTCCTGCAGGGTTAATCACCTCCAACTGCCCTCCCTTGCAAGCCTGGTCCCTCTCAACTGCCCTCCCTTGTAGGCCTGGTCCCTCACAACTGCCCTCCCTTGCAGGCTGGGTGCCTCCCAACTGCCCTCTCCTGCTGGCCATCTTGTAGTGGCCATCTTGTGTCCACATGGGGGCAGGATCTTTGACCACATGGGGGCAGCTATATTGTGTGTTGCAGTGATGATCAATCTGTATATTACTCTCTTATTAGATAGGATATATATAGTGGAATATTAATCAACCATAAAAAGAAACAAAATCTTGCTATTTGCAACAACATGGATGGACCTAGAAGGAATTATTCTAAATGAAATAAGTCAAAGAGAAAGACAAATACTATATAATTTCAATTATATGTAGAATATAAATAAATAAATAAAATAAAAAAATCACAAATAAAGTGAACAAATCAATGCTTGACAGATGGGAAGGATTTTGGGGGGATGGATAAATAGGTGAAGGAATTAAAAAGTACAAATTGCCAGTTATAAAAATAGTCATGGGGATGTAAAATGTAGCATAGGAAATATAGTCTTTAATACTGTAATAACTATGTATAATGTCAGATGGGTACTAGATTTGCCGGGGTGATCATTTCATATGTTCTGTAAATGTCTAATTACTATGCTATATATCTAAAACTAATATAATATTGTATGTCAACTGTAATTAAAATTTAAATATTGCTATGTAGAACTTTTTTCTCTATGGCTTAGCAAAATTACATATTTCAGCTGCAATTAATTAATCTTCTTTGTTGGAAATAATATTTTTCACATAATATAGAGAGATATACTGATATTAAAGAAGATTGTATACAGTTAGTGGGGGAGAACTTCAGTCAAGATGGCATATAGGTAAACACTGTGCTGGCCTCCTTCCCTGATTACATCAAAATTACCACTAAATCATACAACAATACCCCTGACAACCACCTGATGACGAGCTGAACGGAATTCTGATAATTAAGAATATAAAGAAGAAGCCCCATCGAAACTGGTATGAGAAGCAGAGAAGCAAAACAGTTTGGTCACAAACCCTCAGGTGGCTGCTAAGAATCCATGCCTCTGCCCCTGCACAATTTTGCCCACCACTCCCCAGGGCCAATGGAGAGACATGGGCTGCCGGGCACACTTGACCCTCTCCTGGCAGGATTTGGCTTCCTGAACCAGCTTTTCTCTTACACCCAATTTGGAAAGAATGGTGGCTCTTGCAGACCAGGTGCTAATGTTTTTGTCAGGTCCTATCAGCATATCACAGAGTCTGCTGAGCTGACCACTGTGTCTAGATACCTAAAAGCTACCTGAAAGTTATTACTAGCTAGGACCAAGATCTCAAGGTCTGGGCAGTCCTGAATATTATTACTAAGTGTTGTTTTTGCTAAATGTTAAATATAGCACAGTATTTTGCAGACCAGCTATAAACAGGATGAGCTTTATAGGAACTCAATTGAATAAATGTAGCCAACTCCAAAGAAGAAATCAACGTTTAAATTGACCAAATTATGTATATAAGCGATGGCTAAGCCTCCCTTCTGGGAGACAGCTATGGATATGAATCACCTGTGTCCTTTCTTTGCTGCAAGCAAATAAAACTACCATGCAACTACCACATCTCCTTCTTGAATAGAGCACCCCAAGCAGTGAACCCCTTAAGTTCAGTAATATTATCATGACCTTTGAGTAACAAGTTAAGCTACTGCCTCAGGGAAAATCTGCCATATGGGTTACTAATAACACTCCAGCTTATAAAATATGTTTTAAATAGTCTGTATTATATAAAGTTTTTGACATTATTTTCAGACATACATGATTCATAGAGCATAGGTATTCCGCATATCATTTTAGATAAAGAAATTACTTGTACCTTAGAGATTGGGGCTGTTTTTAATAAGCAAATGTCCTGAAGAGTAAGGTGTTTGTTTGTTTTTTAATAGGCTTTTGGAATCCAAGAAATGAGTGAGCAAATTCAGGTGGTATAATGCAGTCATCCTGCTTGACTTGACAGACTAGTCCTGCCAGTCTAGTTTGTTCCAATGTCAGCACTGTCCTCTCTTATAATGAAGGACATCACTCACGAAAACAGTATGCTGAGGGTTGCGAAGGGGGAGACCAGATGACCCAGTAAGTCGGGTCACGTGTAGTAACAGTGCAAAGAACACAGGATCGTTGGAAACCAGGTGAAGCAGCACACAAACATGAGAAGGCCCACAATGGGGATTTATTTTGAGACTGTCGTGAATCTCAGCATTGGTTTTGGAGTCATGATGTCAACACAAGAAGGCTGATACCTTCTGCCTCTCAGAAGGACTCAGTGAGATCAGTCTACACTCTGGGAAACTGAGGATCTTCCGACCTGTCAAGTCTTATGATCTAAGGGAACATCAGCACACAGGGGTAGAGCTGTGGCGCTCACTGCCAGTTCCAGGGAGACCCAAAAATTCTCCTCAGACAAGTGAGCATCCGCGAATTGCTCAGTTCCACAAGATTTTATGCAGTTCCTCTGAGCAGATTTAGATTCAAGTTTTTTGGGGCACCATGAGCTTAGGCTTCTGGTTATGACTCAAAATCTCCTAGTATAGTACTTGGCAAGGCTTCTGTATAGCATCAATTTTGAAAGAAAAGTCAATGCTATGTAAGCTTACATTGGGCAAAAGCTGTGAAGTCAATAAAATCCTTAAAACTAGCATAAAGTCTAAGTTTCTATATTAAATTCCAAAACCATCAAAATACTCCCTCTCTCTCTCTCTCTCTCTCTCTCTCTCTCTCTCTCTCTCTCTCACACACACACACACACACACACACACACACACACACATCTTTCTGGAAGGAGATGATTAAAAACACAGTTAAGGAGGAGCTTATAAAACTCTAACAACACTGAAATCTGAGTTGATTATATCACCACAAGCCACCACAGAGTAGTATGTCAGACCTACCTTGTTCACCATTATCAGATAAATATAGCACTTCCTTTTAGCTTCTGCTGCCTACACTTATTTATTCTGTCATTTCCCATACTGAATTAGCATTTCTGCCTAGTGAAAATATCCCATGCACTTTGCTTCCTGACTGTGAATTACACAAAATGAACATTGTATCTCTATTTCTCATCTTTAAAAAAATAATTTTCCCCTCACCAAGCACTCATCTTCATGCCTTTCCTGCTATGAGTATATTTATTCATTTGATCAAAATAAAACAGCAACCGTAACAAAAATTCATTAAGCTCTGGCTTGGATTGGGTGGGCTGAGAAATAAAATAAAAAATAACAGTATAAATTATTCTTTAATTTGTAAGACAAGATGTGAAGATTGAAGCTGCAGAAGAACGAATGTTATGTGATAGCAATTAAAATGCCCACTGATTACAGAGTTAATACAAAATAAAGAAAACTAGTTTGGGTTTGCACTGGGATGCGAAAGAAAAATATCCCTGCGCTTTCTGTCTGTCTTTGTGGCAGCCCAGATTGAATAAGGGACTACATTTGCAAAAAAAAAAAAGAAAAAGAAAAAAAGAAAACTAGTTTCTCATATATATTTTCTCTTCACTGTCAAATATTCCAGTCATATTTCTCAAAAATACAAAAACATTAGAGTTATATTGTGTTCATTTTTACATATATAAACTAGTAGTTTTAGCACCTTTAATGCACCTAATCCATATATATGATCCTCATTTTTTGTCTTAACCCTTTGCACTCGCTTGCTTTTTTCTCGAGCTGCTACTGATGCTAACCGTGTCGAGTCACACTCGACATCCAAGTGCAAAAGGTTAAGTATTAGATATGGGAAAATTATTTCATATACATTTTAAGTCTGGGTGTACTATGTCCCTGACTTGATTTCTAAGTTAAGATTACCACCTTTAAGTATTGAGCAATGATTAAAATACAATTCTCAACTTATCAGGCATGGTTCTTTACTTTTTCACTATATAATGACAGGAAAGCACCTCATATAATATCGAAATATTACTTTTTAACTACATCTACTGATGATTCTGAAAAAAATATACATTCTAATAATTGTTTCAACTTTCAGGACTTTTTTAATAAAGTCAGGTACTTTCAAGAGATCATGACAATGATGTAATTTCAAATACAGAATGGCGAACATAACCTTTCTTTTAAATAAATTTTATTTGTCAATGGCACACAGTTTTAATTTAAAACTACTCTCATAACAAACCCTATAATCAGGTTCAAAATAGGAATTCTGACAGTCTTTTTATCATAGTAATTGGTGAAAATGTGTAAAAAAAAATTACGAATGTGTCCTGATTGTCTGTATGTATACCAGGACATCTGTTCCCACACAGCAAGGCCCTGAGGGGAGGGGTGGAATCCCTCCCCACGGCTCTTAGAGGGCCTAAACTACAATAGTTATTGTCATTACAATGTCTATGATTCGAATACTAAATCATGTATCAGCAGAGGCACATGTTATAGGGAACTTGGAGCTGGATAATTGGTCCTAAAGGTACAAAATTTTCAGCTGTAAAGTTTGAGCTTTAAACTTGGACAACTGACAAAGAATATAGATTCTTCCAGGTGTCAATCTTTAATATTAGTGACCTAACTCCGAAACTCTGTTTAATGAGAAAGCTAATTAATTCAAGACATTACACAATCTCCTCAGTCAAGGAACTTACATTCCAGGCTGCCAAGGGACATGGACATTAAAGTATTAGTTGCAATGCACTTAAATATTTACTCATATAAAACTTTCTAAGATACTATGAGGCCACAAAAAGAGAGTATTAATTGTATAGTCTGGGTTGAGGACAAATGATTCCATGGAGGAAAAGACTTTTGAGCAGATTGCTAAAAGACAGCTCCAAAATTTCTAGGCTTATAAAGTAAGAGGTACAAAGAAAACCTGGAGTATTAAGACAGTATGAGAAGCAAAGATAGACAAAAATAACAGATACTGGACTAAGGAAGGACAGTTATTTCTCGAATGATAACACATAAGGATGAAAGAGGTGGAGGGAGCATGTGTAAGATAAATAAACCAGGTCATTTCTGAGGCATTTAAAACAATTTTAAATTAAATTACTTAAACTGATAAAATATTTTTACTTGCTTATTAGATAGTGTTTTTTATTTTTTATTTTCCCACAGTGATAGTGTGTGTCAGAGGAAAGAACTCAAATATGCAGTTGCTAGGTAAAGGTGTGTGTGTCCTTAGGCAAGTCATATCACTGCTGTATACTTCAGTTTCCTCTTCTTTTAATTGGGAGAATAAACCAGACAACCTCTATGGTATTCATTAGTGGTACAATTATACAAAAACCTCAAGGCTATTATTTTTATCATTATTTTGGTCAACTTTATAAATTCAAAAATGAATATCTGTATCAGAATGCATTTTTATATCTCCATGTAATGAAATAATAATAAAATATAATTCAGTATAAAAAGTTAGGATCAACAAAAGCAGAACAAATAAAGAATGGCTAACATAATTTCTACAGTTGCTTCAAGTTGGTATTGATCTTCCTTTTAAGTGTCTGAAAAAGGACACATTGTTTATTATTTAATTCTCATTATCAAACATAGAAAGAACACAAATAAAGCTTTCTTTAGAATTGAATCTTAAAGTAAAATTTTCACACTCTTAAATGGATTACCAAGTAATGAAGTTGGCAATATTTTGAAGTAATTGTTATAATTAATGAAGAATTACTTTTAGTGACTATAGACAAAGCCAATGATAAGACTTTTAATCATAATAGTATGATAGCATTTCAATGAAGGACTAAGCTAAAATGGATTACCTTTGTTACTCTGATGCTCTGACATTATTCTAGAAAAAAAATTGTAGATTTGTTTGCTCTTTCATGAATATTATTTGCTCAGCTGGCATTTTGATAAATGCTGGATAGGGAAAAAACTAGGTATATTGTATTCACATTAAAATTAACACAAATAAAGCTAATACAAGTAAATCCAGTGAATACTATTTATTCCTTTAAAAGTTTAAATGTCCTGATGTCAGATTTAATATAACTGTCAATTGTTTTTAAAAACTGGCTCACGGTGCTGCTCACCATGAATAAAACAAAACTAAATTTAAAGTATGGTCCTAAAGGGCCAAGAGCACTAGTGCTACTATAACCCCAAAACATATTCAAACACATGTACTGTAAGCAAGTAAGCACCTGTACCAGGAAGAACTGCCTAAAACAATGTTGGTAATAGTTGTGTATAGTGCTTTAATCCTCAGCTCAATTCTATGAAACAGGCATTAATATTGTCCTCATTTTTACAGACAAAGAAATTGATGCTTAGGAGTTAAGTGGCTTATTTATAAGTACACCACTGATAGGTTGCAGAGTGAGGAAATGATCCCAGGTCTGCCTGACTTCAGAACCCACGATGCTGTAGTTAATGCAGCTGATACACCAAGAACAAGAGTAACTGCTGCACAGTTGCAGTAATAATGCAGTAATAAAAAAGCCACCGTTTACCAACTGCCTGCTATGGGTGACAGACTACTAAGACATTTTACCGGTATTATCTTTCGTTAATACTCACATCAACTTAGGGTTTAAGCATTGTTTTCAAAAATTGAATAGCAAGAAAGCCGAACCTCAGAATTTAGCTGTACAACTTGCTTAAGGTTTTAAAGTTAGTGAATGATGGAGCTTAGTTAGATTCAAGTACAGACATTTTTGAAATGTGAATTCTGTTCTCAGATGGCTGAGCTACCAAAGGAAATAAAGTAGTAGTGATAGAATTAGGAGTAATTTGTCAATAATTAGTGATTTTTTTAAACAAAGATGACATTACTCTAGATACACATAACACCTGAGCCTAATATTGGCCCTAAATACTGCAAAGGACCTTTTTATCAGTCCCAGAGTCCCAGATACTTTGCTTTCTCCTGTAAAAGTTAAGCATCCATAGTTCATGCTTAATTATCAAGTATTAAATGCAACTATCTATACTAATAAAAGGGTAATATGCTAATTAGACTGGATGTCCTTCCGGACAAAGCCATAGTGGCGACAGCCAAGGCAGAGGTGGTTAGGGGCGATCAGGCTGGCAGGCAGAGGCAGTGAGGGCGATCAGGCAGGCAGGCAGGCAAGCAGTTAGGAGCCAGTGGTTCCGAATTGTGGGAGGGATGTCCAACTGCTGGTTTAGGCCTGATCCTGCAGGGGTCCCTGATTGGAGAGGGTGCAGGCTGGGCTGAGGCTACCCCCCCCCCCCCGCCGCACGAATTTCATGCACCAGGCCTCTAGTTCCAATATAAATGCTTTACTCCAGTCAGACCCGCACCTTTTCAACACTTTTGTTTTGTTTTGTTAATTCTCACCCAAGGATATTTCTCCATTGATTTTTAGGGAGAGTGGAAGAGAGGGAAAGACAGAGAGAAACATCAATGTGAAACACATTGATTGGTTGCCTCCTGCAGGAGCCCTGTCCAGGGCCCAGACTGGGGAGGAGTTTGTAACCAAGGTACCTGCCCTTGACCTAAATCAAACATGGGACCTTTTGGTCCACAGGCCGATGCTCTATCTGCTGAGCCAAACTGGCTAGGGCCTTTCCAACACTCTTAACTTCCTGTATTTTTGCTCGCCCTATTTCAATTTGAAGAAAATACTTTACTCCAATCACATTTTGAAAATTAGCAATTAGATTTACAAATGCACAGTGTTTTGCAGCTTCTTGTGACCTGTCTGGCAAGTCCATAAAAGTTGACAAAAATATCCCTTTACTAACATTAAGCACTGATTTTTAATCACATTTTAATTTCTACTGAGATGCTTTTTGATAATACTTCTGAGAGTAGTTTCTATTATGTGCTTACAACTATTATATAACTAGCTACTCTATAACACACTTGGGGGAAAAAAAAAACTATCACGAATCCTAATATCACTATCAACAATGCCAGTCTTTGATATTATTATTACTCTTCTACAAATATGGTTATAGAATAAAACAAATCATCTATTCAGAATATTAGGGTAGACACTATTAAATATCTAGGCTTTTTGTTATTATATTTATTGATACAAATATGGCTTGTATTACTGAATTTGTCAGAATACTGCAAACGTCATGTCTATCCATCACAAGACGTGATGATCTGGAGGACTGTGTTGAGCAGATGCTCAATGTGTGTCACCAACATGCCTGCCAGTGTTACATTGCATTTGCTTCTGCTAGCAACCCATGCATCACCCGCCCATACTTCACATCTCAGAGGCTGGGAATTATTCTCACATTGTCATTGTTATTTTCTTCTATTTTCTGATGAGAAAGACAACCGTGGATTTCTCAAATATGTTTGTGCTCAGTTAAGTATCAACTTGGCAACTTTCTTGGCTTTGGAAATAATTTTTGCAACTCATAGTGAGTTATTTGTCCTATGTTCAGACAGTGGAGAAAAATACCTGGTACTAGCATATGTTACAAGGACTCTAGAGTTATTTTTTTCAAGTCCTCTCTGCTATGTTGGAGGATTTTCAGTTTTTTTTATTTATCTAAACTCTGGGTATGAAATGGGGAGGAAAGCTGCTTCTTAGAATGAAGATATTGAATAAAAAAAGTGCCTTCATTTCCAAAGATTTCAGGCAACAATAGGATGAAAGAATTCACTTCTGAGCCCTATAAATACAAAGGAAAATGTATTGAGGCCCACTATTAAGACCCTGTCTTAAAACTCAAAAAAATAAATTTCTGTTTGACCCATTAAACTAAAGTGATCCTCATAGTGTTTATTTCTTATATGCTTTAGTAGACTTGGTTGCTTAAAATATTTTAGGATGAACTATATCAATCCTTATTTTGTATTTTTAATAGGGACATATAAAAATTGAAACACTAAATAAAAAACAATGCAATTTATTTTCCTCCCTATCTAATTCAACCATTTGAGTTTTATAAAAACTCCTTTAGAAAGTGCATATAATCTTTATTTTATGAATGCAAAATTCTGGGTCATTTCATTTATGTAAGACTAAATTTTACATAAGGGCTAAAATCAGCTTCCATCTTTCTCAGAAATTTTATTAATACATAAAAGGAGTTTTGGATTTTACCTAAGGTTCAAAACAATTGTTTAGTGATTCATGAAACACAGAAATGGACTAATATGTAATTCAATGAGTAAATGGCTTAGTCATGTTTTGACCTTAAAATTTTTTCAGGAGCTGCGAATCTATTATGGTACTAATTTCAGATTCTTTTAAAAAAAATCCCCAATTCCTCTATTTTCTGTAAAAAACTATTTTAAATGTGGAATGCTTGCTTAGGTAAAGAGCTTTTGTGGTGTTGCTAATTTAGGACTCTGAAAGATTACTTTTTAGTGTGGCTTTGTTTATGTCACTCTGCTGTATACATAGACTATAAATATCTCTGCCAATTGTACCCCTGGGATAGTCACAGTTACACTTCCTACTGCTGATTCCATTCTAAGGATTACTCCCATAATATGGGAATATAGTTAGTGTAATAATTGTTCCAAGGAATGAGAAGACATTCTTGCTCTTTAACACAATACAAATATCAGATAGGTATATCTATCATTCAAGTAATTCAGAGTACTAAATTAAATGAGGTAAAATACACAATAGGCCAGGCACATCATGATCCATCTTCAACAAAATTGGTTACCTAGTTATTAGGTGGCTGCATGTATAGTGGATAGGATGGAGGCATTTCATAAAAGAATACTTGGGTTTGAATCTTGGCAGTATTCTTATCAGTGCCAACCATAGGTAATTTAAATTAACATTTTCCAGTCAACCATTGGTTCTTTAGAAAAATGGGAAAAATAAAACTAATATCAGAATATTATTATGAGATCAACATGAGACAACGTCTGTAAAAATCTAGCACATAAAACATGTTCAATAAGGGTCAGTTCATGTCCTCCCTCCTCCTATAGAGTATAAACCTTGGCCCATAGCACACTCCTGCAAATTATTAATTCATTCAAATAATATTATAGCACAATTATGTGAAAGATATGAAGATGTATATCCAATATCTGTGAATATGGTAGTGCAAGAGAGAGTCACTAGTCTTATTCTTACGAAATATATTCTACAAATCAAAACAACAATGTAAACAAATAAATGATTAAAATAATTTCAGGTAGTAATCAAGGCCATAAAAAAAATGAGGGTGTATATGGTAACAAATAATCATGTGATAGGGAAATTTAGTTACTAATTTGGGTAGTCAGGGATGGTATCTCTGAAGAGGTGATATTTTAGCAGAATTAAAGGAGGTTTCAGCCACACAATAAATTGGAAAGAGTTTTTTTTGCTAGGAAGAAGCAAAGTGGACATAGTTGGATATTATAATTAGAGATTAGATAGCTGTACTGAGTTTGCTGTAGGGGGATTTTTGTTATTAGAAAAAAAAAGCAAAATGGATTGGCTAGTGTAGTTCAGTGTTGAGCCATTGACCTATGAACTAGGAGGTCACGGTTTGATTGATAGTCAGGGCACATGCCCAGGTTTTGGATTTGATACCTGTTAGAGTGGGTGCAGGAGGCAGCTAATCAATGGTTTTCTCATCATAGATGTTTCTATCTCACTCTCCATTCCTCTCTGAAATAAATAAAATTTTTTTAAAGGAAAAGGTAGCAAGGCTGGAGAAAGAAATTAAGATCCAGAGAGAGTTAAATGTATATTTTTAGAAAGAAAGAAAATATTATTAATATTTATAAATCATTTAAAACCAATCTACTTTAATGCAAATACTTCATTTTAGATTAAAAAACAAGTTACAAGGCTTTCAAAACCCAAGAAAATTCCTCAGATAATCTAATCAAAATTGCAGTGTGATAAGCTGAGTTATCTTCTTGGTTCTATATCTCTTTTTACTGTATCTCCATTTTAGAAACCATTGGGTGAAAGGATAATAATGCATTTAAAAGGATTTTCATTACAACATTTATAAGAGAAAATATTAAATTGACAAATATTCAGCAGTAGAGAATATGTTGAATAAACTATGATTTTCTCATACAATTGAACATTAAATAGCTATTTAAAAGATGATGCAGGTATAATTAACATAAAATATCATAAAAATTGAATAAAGTATTAGGCTACATAACAGCATATGCAGTTTAATACAATTTACATAAAAGTATATACCTCTCTTTAAACACCACAGTATATGTGTATGTGAAATCATAGATATATATCTTTCTATTTTTACACCTTGAAGAATATTCAGCAACATAACATGTTCATTATGGATAACTTCAGGTAATGTCATTTTTAATGAATTCTTACTTTAAAAATTATGCCCTATGTTGTACTTTCATTTACAATAAGATATGTATACAAAATAGAATAATGTCCCTGAATTTAAAAATAAAAGATCCTATTAATAAGCATGTTGGCTCCTGTTTCTCAAATGAAATAATCATGATTTAGCAATACTTTTCATCTCTTATGACAGCTTTTCATTATTTGAAGGTAAATTGTAGTGATAATATATTTCAATTAGGGTATTGTTCTACAAGAACCAAATAGGCCAATTCATTATACATTTTTAAACTATCCTAGCTATGCATGTTTCCCTCTTAAAAATATTTAACTCTGAACAATTTGCTAAATTTTTTACTTTGTTTTAATTGTACATTTCAATAGTTTCAGTTTCCATTTCTAAGAGGACAGAATTATTTTAATACTCTTATAAATCATGGTGTTTTAGATAGGGAAACAGAAGATAAAATATTCTATCAACACCAAGAGAATAATATGGAATCCTAATAGTTCAAATGAAGCATTAGACATTTGGACTAAGGACTGAGTCTTAATATCTCTGGCTTTTGATATCGAGAAATAATGAAGCCACAGAAAATGTAAAGGTAAACTAATTATTCAAAGAAGTAAATATAAATCAGTTCCAACTTTGGGAACAGATCAATGCCAGGTATAAATACCCAGAATAGTTGTTCTTTATATTTTACAAGAATTTGGAAAGTGTGGGGAGACACCTTTCAGGGAGAAAATATCATACACACACACACACACACACACACACACTCACACCAGAAAATGCTAAAGTTCTCAACAAAACTGAAAATAACTGTTTACCAATTCATCCCCTTGAAACAGATATGACACTGAGTCATAACATATGAGATTACTGTGAAAACAGGATTTAAAATGATACATTTACAGGCATCAGACCTGCTTGAATAGGTAGAAAATGAAACTCCAGCTACTTTGAACACTTACAGCTGTTCGGATAGTGCACGTGCATGAGGGTATGTGTATGTGTCAGCTTGTATGCGCTGCTAATGCAGTTGATCCAACAAATTCCCTTGGCTTTCATCTGGTGTCCTCAGACTTCCAGTGTCAAACATTGATTATTATCAGAGACAAGAAAAATCATGGACTATAAACCATGGCTTAACGCATTACTCTAAATATGTCAAGAGAAAAATGTACCTTGAGCAAAAGAGTGCGAGAATGTATTGATTCTTTAAAAGCATAAGAAGGAATGCTATGATAAGAATTTTTAAGTACTATTTTTTCATGCAGAGAATTTGACACTGCACCAGAATCTAAATAGAACAACGTGGCCACTGTGTTTTCTATAAACTACTGAACCTCATACCAGACTGTCTGGAAATAGGGAAAGAAGCATTACATTATAGGTACATTTACTTGGGTTGTGAAAAATGATCAGTCCCAAATTGCCTGCTGCTAATCAGCAAACACCAGGCAGTTCTGCCACAACAGGCAACGATTTGGAAACTGTAAAACCATCGGTTTGGGGTTATGCAGTTAAACACTTAGAGTTCTTATCCAGTCTGGGATTATGGCGTTTAATTCCAGTGCACACTGACCTCTTCATCTGAAACAACCTTTGTAGCTTCAAGGCCTGCTGAAGTAATTTTCCTAAGTTAATCAGCTTTCCTCACTGAGGTTCCACAGCAGGAGAGAAAATTCATACAAATGAGCTCTTTTCCTACATGCAGTTTCTCTTTGGTTCTGAACAACATTAGGCAATAATATTCTTTATATGAATAATTATCCCTGATAAATACAAAGGTAACTTTCCTAAGCAGAAGGACACAGTCATGAATGTCTTTTGCTCCAAGCAACCAATAGGGGACCGTTGAGTATATTCTCAACAAAGTCACTATCTTGGGCCAGCATTATATTTTATCAAAATGTTATATATGTATTGTACCCAACACAACTAGAAAAGTTGTTTCTTATATGTTTGTGTATTTTTTAAGATCTATTTTTAACGTACACCACATATTTACTGAAGGATTTTTTTATTCTGTCCTTCTAGTTTTCCTAAAAAAAAATAGAGAAAATAAAAAATAAGAAGAAGAAGAAGAGAATAATTTAGAGGGAAAAATCTGTGCAGGTAGAGTTTATAAATCCTGAACCCCCCAAAGTTATACCTTTCCAATTATAAAATAAGGCCTGCAGTGGGTGGGAAAGTTATACCTTTTCTTTTTTAAATACTAATCAACTTTCTTAAAAAATGTATCTTTATAGTTGAAAGTATTACAGAAGTCCCCTTTTTATTCCCCATTGACCTCTTCACCCTGCACTCCCCGCCCCAGGCCTTCACCACACTCTGCCATTTCAATTATAAGACAGGTTCTGTGGTATGTGGGATAATGGCCCCTTAAAGGAGTACTTGTGCTAATCCCATTTACCTGTGAATACATTAACTTCTGAGGCAAAGGAGTCTTTGAAGATGTGATTAAGGACCTTGAGAAAGGAAGATTATGCTGGATGATACAGGTAGGTCCAGTGTAATCATGAATCCTTTAAAATGGAGAACCATACCTGGCTGTGGTCAGAGGTAATGTGACTGCGGAATAATGGTCAGAGAGATGCTTTCTCAAAGGCTTTAAAGATGGAAAAACCAGGCTATGAGCCAAGCAATGTGGGGAGTCTCTAGATGCTGAGAAAGACAAGAAAATGGATTGTGTCCCAGAGCCTCTAGAAAGGAATTCAGTCCTATCAACATCTTCAACATGAGACTGTGTTGGATTCCTGACCCACAGAATTCTAAGATACGAAATTTATAATGGTCTAAACCACTAAGACTTGGTAATTTGTTACAGAGTAATATAAAACTAATACAAGATCAAAGCTAAAACCTCTCCCCCTTTACTGTTTTTTCCTTATTGAGATCTTAACAAAAGATGAGGTAGATAGTGGTGTGTTTACATGCTATTATTTGAAGACTTCACTTCATTGAGAAAGATCATGCGAAATGGACATTTTTGTTTTGGTCTCCCCAGTATCCCTTCTCAACTCTTAATAAAATGCAACTTTGGGGGTTTCTTTCTCAATCGTGCACCTTCTTAGGGGAAGTGTACATTCTAGCTCGAACAGATCTTGCTGTGGTGATGCTGGTATGTTTCCAAGGCAAGAAAATCAAATTCTTTCTCCAGGGGCTTTACTCCCTGAGCAGGAATTTAGGAAGGAAAAGAGATAGGGAAGTATATTCTGCATTCCAGATGCCGAGAACTACTCTAGTTTCAGCATTGTTTCTGTTACAACTCTTAATATCCATCTTGCCTGAACATTCATTTGATATTCCTCCAAATAATAGTATTGCTGTTTATAACCAGAACTGGTTTTTGTGGTTTGCAACGGAAGAGTCCTAAATGATTTACAGAGCATTTGAATGAATGAGTATGCACATAAATGGGCTTTTAAGGAATTTATTTACAACCCCTCCTCTGTTGTGCGGCCCCCAACATCTGGACTTATTGTTAACATAAACCATCAATTTGATTTTTTCCACATTGTACTTTATATCTCATCAAAAGTAAACTGTTCTGTCATTAATATTCCATCAAGAAAACTCCTAATTCAAGAAATTACATTAGGAGGTGCTAATAATCATCCTAAATACATATAATATTATGCCCAGACAGCACCAAATGAAATACCTTTTCGTAGATCTATAATGCTGGTATTAATAACAAACAATTATCTGCTAGAGCATGATGAATTATTTTTAATTTTACTTTATTTTAAAATAAAATTTAGTATTATTTCTTCTCATGCTACTTACTCTATATGCTCAGGGGAGTTCAATTCTTGACTTTCTTGACTTACAAAAGTGGTAGTTCATAAGTAGGCTTCACAGGAGGCTACCTTAGAAGGTAATTAGGTCATGGGGGTACAGTTCTTAGGACAGGATTAGTGACCTTGTAAGAAGAGATACAAGAGAGCTTGAGCACTCTCCTCTCCCCTCCTCTCTTGCCCTCTCCTCCTATCCTCTCATCTCCACTGTGTAAAGACACAGCAAGAAGACAGCCATTTTCAAACCAGGAAAGCAGAACACAACCATGCTGGCAACCGGATCTCTGATTTCCAGCCTCCAGAATTGTGAAAAATAAATGTTTGTGGTTGAAGCCACCAGTCTATAATAATTTGTTATAGCAGTCAGAGCTAAGATAAATAATAGCATGTGTGACCATAAAAAAATGAGGGGATGAGTGAAAGAAAGTTCTTAGGGTTATAAAGCTATTAAGATCTTACAATCAGAAGACTAAATCAAGTTATTGTGGATTTTAACAAATATAACAGCAGCAGACTCCTCAGCATGAAAAGCCCTTAAAAGACATAGAAACTTCAGTTTAAATTAATCTCCAGGCTACCGTCTGTCTTGAATATGACCTCCCTAATAATAAAGTGATGCTTTTAAGTGAAATGTCTATGAACTCAAGAAAAGAAGTGAAAAATGATAATTTTCTAATCCATCTGATCAATACATGCAATGAAAACATCATTCAGTACAGAAAATTCAGCTGTGGAGCTGTACTTCCAGGTGAGGTTTTCTGCCCGTCAATAGAGCAGCAGTTAACACTATGGACTCTGGACTCCATGAGATTGCCTGAGGTCAAACTTTGGTTCCGCCACTCAGGAGGTAAATGACCTTTGGTTATTTACTTAATGATCCTTTTTTCCCCTCTGGTAACATGACATAAATAATAGTCTCTTCCTCATAATTTTACTGTGAGAATTAATTTAAGTAAAACATGCAAAAACTTGACCCATGGCAAATTTTCAATATTTAACAACTATTATTTTTATCATTATATTTACATGTCCATTGTGGAATCTTTGGGGCAGTTAACAAAGGAAAGAGCTTTTCCATCTAGACTTGACCCTCTACTCAGCCTCATGCTTCAAGGAGAGGAACACTACTTAAATGTGATTTCTAAAATGGGATTCTCTGCAGAGGGTGAATATGAAAAGGTTCCACTGGGGAACAAGTCAGAAATCCAAGACATAAACATTATCAGAGTTCTTCTTAATGTTCAAATTGCCTCTATAAAGATAATATAGGCATTTACTACTATAAACTTCTCTCCTCATACTGCTTTTGATGCATCCCATATGTGTTAGTGTTTTATTTTGGAATTTGCTTATCTCAAGATATTTTCCTATTTCCTTTTGCATTTATTTTTTGACCCATTTGTTGTTCAAAGTATGTTGTTGCCAAGCCAGTCAGTGGTTGAGCGTTGACCTATGAACCAGGAGGTGACAGTTGGATACCCCATCAGGACACAGGCTAGGGTTGTGGCTTCTCCCCAGTAGGGGGAGTGTAGAAGCCAGCCAATCAATGATTCTCTCTCATCATTGATGTTTCTCTCCCTCTCCTTTCCTCTCTCTGAAATCAATAAAAACATATTTTTTAAAAAAGGAAAATGAGTGTGTAGTTTAATTTCAACATACATTGGTGAGCAAAAGTAGATCTACAGTTGTTTGTATGGAAAATAATACAATAATCTATCTTATTATATTATATATGTGTGTGTGTGTGTGTGTGTGTGTGTGTGTGTGTGTGTGTGTGTGTGTATATATATATATATATATATATATGGCTAATATGCAAAGTGTCCCCTCAGGAGTTCAACTGGGAGACCAAGAGTTTGCTTGCTATGATGTGTGCTGACCACCAGAGGGGGCACAGAATGAAGGAAGGCCCAGGTCAGCAGCCAGCAGCTGGGGAAGGGAGGCCCCGGCGGGCAGCCAGAAGGAAAGCCCCAGCCGGCATCCGGGAGGCCCCGATCGGCCCTGATCACTGGCCAGGCCTAGGGACCCTACCCATGCACAAATTTCATGCACTGGGCCTCTAGTTAATAAATAACAATATAAGAATAAACGTTTGTGGATTACAACTATAAGCCTACTTTTGCCCACCCCTGTATATGGGAATTTTCCAGTTTTCCTTCTGTCATTAATTTATAGTTTAATTTTATTGTGGTCAGAATCTATACTTGGTGTTATTTCAATCTCCTGAAATTTGCTAAGATTTGTTTCATGTTATAATGTGATCTTCCTTGAAATGTTCTGTGTACTAGTACACTTGAGAATGGTGTGTTTTCTGCTGCTGCTGCTGCTGGGGGAATCTTATCAGCTCTGTTAGGTCCATTTTATATAGAGCGTTGTTCAAGTACTCTGTTTCTTCATTGATCTTCTCTCTAGATGATCTATCCATTATTGAAAATGAAGTATTAAAATATATTATCATGTTGCTGTTTCTCCCTTCATTTCTGTCAATATTTTTATATACATTTGTATGTTCTGACGTTGGGTTATATATAATCTTTATAAAATGTGAATTGACAATTTTATGATTATATAATGTCCTTATTTGTCTCTTTTGCCAATTTTTGAACCAAACTCTAATTTGATAAAAGTATACTGCCCTTGATCTGTTTTATTATCATTTGCATGGAATAATTTACCATACTTTCATTTTCAGCATATATATGTACTTAAATCTCAAGTCTCTTGCAGGCTGCATATGGTTGGATCATGTTTCTTTACACATTTAGCCATTCTGTCTTTTGACACTCTAGGTCTTTCAGGAAATTTAATTCATTTACATTTAAAGTGATTATTGATTGGGAAGAATTTACTAAATTTATCATGCTGGTTTGTTCATTGTTTTCTGCCTTGTTTTAAATTGTTTTGTCCCTCTTTTCCTCTCTTCTGTCTTATTTTGTATTCTGTTGATTTTCTTGAAGTGACTTGCTTTGATTCATTTCTCTCTCTCTCTTTTTTTTGGCATCTCTTACAGGCATATTCTTGATTGTTTTCATGGGGCTTACATAAGACATCTTATAGTTGTAACAATCTATTTAAAGCTGATAACAACTTAACTTCAATTTCATAGAAATAATTAACATTTTTTATTCTCCGACCACAGATTATGTTATTGGTGTCATTACATCCTTTTATATTGTGTATTCAATAACATCTTTTTATAATTACATTTTATACTTCTTTTAACTTCAATACCAGCATAGTATTACAGTATTGCATATTACAGTGTTCTATATTTGTCTATATGTTGATCTTTGCTGGGAAGCCTTATACTGCCATATGCTTTCAGGTTGTTTTAGAGTCCTTTTGTTTCAACTTTAAGGACTTCTTTTAGCATTTCATATAAGACAGGTCTATAAACTCACTCAGCTTTTGTTCAACTGGAAAAGTCTATTTCTCCATTTTTAAAGAATAGTTTCCTAGATGTAGTATTTTTGTTTGACCCTTTCTTTCTTTCTTTTTCTCTTTTTTCTTCCTTCCTTTTCTTTCTTTCTTTCTTTCTTCTTTCTTTCTTTCTTCCTTTCTTTCTTTCTTTCTTTCTTTCTTTCTTTCTTTCTTTCTTCCTTCCTTCCTTCCTTCCTTCCTTCCTTCCTTCCTTCCTTCCTTCCTTCCTTCCTCCCTTCCTTTCTTTTTCTTTCTTTTTTTTTTTTCTTGAAGCACTTTAATATATCATCCTACTTCCTTCTAGGGTGCAAGGTTCCTGTTGAAAAATGCACTGATAGTCTTGGGGGAGGGGAGGTTCCTTTTAAATGAAAGTTGCTTCTCTCTGTTGACATTCTCATTTTGTTCATGCATCAAATTCTTGAGTTCCTAGGACATCATTATAATGGTTATTTTGAATTCTTTTTCAGGTATTTTATACACTTATGTTTCTTTTGGGTGGGTTTTTAAAGATTTACTTTGTTTCTTTGATTGGAACATGTTTCCTTGGAATTTTGTGTTTGGATTTGCATATTTGCAAAAGTAGCCACCATTTCCAGTCTTTACAGATTGGCTTCATACAGGGTATGAACCTCAACAATCAGCTCTGCTAAAGATTCTGGAGATCACGGTAACATTTACGGGGGGGGGGGGCGGGGAGACGGTATGCAACTTCCCCCAGTGACTGTAATTTCTCTACTAGAGAGGCTTACTGTTTATAAAAAAATAACTGTTTTTATTGATTTTAGAGAAGAGGGGAGTGAGAGATAGAAACATCAGTGGTGAGAGAGAATCACTGATTGTCTGCCTCCTGCACACCCCACACTTGGGATGGAGCCCAATCTGGGCATGTGCCCTGACTGGGAATCAAACCATGACCTCCTGGTTCATAGGTCGATGCTCAACCACTGAGCCACACCGACTGGGCTGTTTTCTTTTTTTAGGAGCTTATAGTATTGCTCTCTGTGTGTGGAACTGCAGTTCTCTGTTCTACAGCAGCAATCAAACTTGACCACTCTTGTTGTCAGTAGCAAGTAGGCATTCACAATATGCCAGCTCCCTGTCAGCATCCCAAGTCAGGGAAGAGAGATGTAAATTACTTGGGCAGCCCCTGAGAATCCAGAACACTGGACGCATGCTCCATTCCCCTCCCTCCCTCCTGAGGGAGAAGACTCAAGTTTTACGCTTTGCCCTAAACATGCCCAGTTACTGCAAGCCAAGCCCATTTTTCTTTTTTCTTTGTCTTCAGCAGCCCCAGTCATCCAAACTCTGCTAGTTTTATCAGCACTCCCCATGAAACAAGAGAGAAACGAGTTCCTGGGGAGGCCCTATAAAACGCTGCAGCACTGGATGCATACTCTTTTCTCCAGGGAGAAGTCCTGAGCCGGGGTGTTTGCTCCAAGCGCTGAGCTGTGCTGGCTGGGGAAATAGGCTGATGCTGGTAAAGTGAAATTGCTCTGACTTGTTTCAATGCAGCTCTACTTGGCTTTGGCTTGCCTGGGGCATTAACCTCTTAACCGAATTCCGGAATTCTTATAAAGATATTTTGGTCCTTGTATCATTGTTAAATCAGTATTTCTGTGAGGCCTTCCTATTCTGCCATCTTGCTAATGTCACTCTTGGAGATGTATTTTTAAATGTTTAAAGGAATCATTTAAAATGTATCTTCTAATATTTGTTTATTAAAATGAGGGGTTTTTTTAGTTCACCCAGTTACATATTTTGAAAACAATCAACCTATATTAAGGGCTAATTATAATATGTAACAAATATATCTTATAATTAGAACCTTTCAAACTTGATCTCATATTGCTTCCTGTCATTGATTCTATGTTTAGTATTGACTGATCTTTGCCTAAAATAGACCCTTTTTAAAATATACACTTTTATCCTTCTATGCTACTGCAATGAAAAGAATTTCTATTTTTAAAGTCTTCATCAAATATCACTTCTCTCAGTGAAGACTTTTCTAAGTTTTTCCCGCTTGAAAGTAACTTCTTTCACCTTTAAGTTTGTGTCTTGTTTTTTGAGGATAGCAGAACAGCAGAACACAGAATTTCCAAAGAGAGAAGTTTTGTTTTGTTTATTACAGAATTCAACATTGCATAAAGTAGGCCATTTTATATTCTCCTTATAATTTTCATTAAATAAAAAACATGTCTGCACCTACTATGGTAGGTGGTCAGTAAATATTTTCTGAATGAGTGACTAAATTCTGACAAATGATAGTCTTATTGTGACTTGGTCATTTACATTTTTTCTCATTTGCAAAATGGAGATAATGATAGTACCTATCACATATAATTATAACAAGAAGAAAATAAGTTAATGGATATGACTTACTCATTAAATGTCAGCTCTTATTATTATAATCACTTTCCCATGTATAGTTGTTCACTATAGCACTTAACCTTAGGATGGGTTTGGAACATAGTTGAATTTCAGACTGATCAGAGAAGGTAAAATTTGGAGGGAAAAAAATAAGACAACTATAAACCAAAATTATCAGTCAATGGACATATACTGTAATCCTACACTCTTATTTCTGAAAATGTTTCTTTGCAACTTTTCCTGTCTTCATATCTACTATTATTTTCAGCTTAAATCACTAAATTATCTTTAAAAACTTGGAGATGATAAACTTTTCAGGTGCAGACATATTTTTTATTAAATGAAATATTATAAGAAGAATATAAAATGGAGTTTCACAAAATATTTCATGTATAACCTATATACACATATCTATTCACCATTTTGGATTACATTTTATTTATAACTTTTAAATGCATACTAACCTTTACCTTATGCTTTCTCATCAGATCAACCATAATATTTATGCTCATATACTTGATGAGGTTACCGTCTTTCTTCTTACCACATTTGTACAATTCCCTATCTCTCAGTACACTAACATTCCCTATCATTCATGGGATTCTTGATGGCACAGAATATCTATGAAGTTATTAAGTTCAAAGCATTCCACCAATTTCTCAACTGCAAAGCTTGACATTGAAGATATTAAGAAAGAAAAGAAAAACTAAGCAGCTTAATAATTGGATTAAATATGTTATAATAAAAAGAAAAGTTGGTAAATTAAAATACTATCCACATTATTGACTATTTTTTTATGAAAGAAAAAAAATCATTAAAAAATCGAAAATTGAAAAGAACAATCAGGGGATTGTAAAAGGTTAAGAGGAAAAGAGTAAATATTTAATTTTACTGTCCTATTCAATATTTTTTTCTCTCTTTAATGACTTTTCTCTAACCCCTACCTCCTGGAAGACAACTGTCTCAGTGGTTCTGTACTATGCAATGTATTGGCACTGGCTGATGCACATGCCGATGCTGTACCTACATGGAAAGCTGTTTATAATCGCCCTCTCACCAGGAAACTGCCAGAGTTTTTGTTTGGGGTAAATATATTTTAAAGTTGATGCACAGATGGAGAGAGCAGTTAATTGGCAACAATAATAATCTTCCGCAGCATGCTCAAGGAGTCTACCACAGCCACTGGAAGAAGTGGGGATATTTAAACTGATGCATCAAGAATCTCACAGATATTGAATTCATAAGATGCATAAAAGTCACCACCAACATCACCCCCTAAAATTTTCTAGCCCACCCTTTCTAATGAAAGAGTTACTTATCTTATTTTGGTCCTGTAGTCAACAATTTCTTGGATGTCTAGACAGCTATTTAAATTAAACCACAGGCTTATAACTTGGTAAAGGTAGGTAACAACAAAAAACTCACAAATAGTGCCTTTTAAAATAGGTCCCAGTAATTCATTATCCTTTTAGATTTATAATAAGAATATTAACAGATTTAAAATAATTTTTAAAATTTTGCTGATTTTTACTTTGTACCATATGGAACAATATATGCTTTGAAATCAATACCGGTTTTCTATCTCTAAATTATATTTATTTAAACATGCATTTTTTTAGGTATAAGTATAAAAGTGCTTTTGGATCTTTGAGAAAATAAAACCCTAAATAAAAGATATTTATATTGACTTTCCATGTGCCTCAGTATCAGTGAGCTAGGCATATCACCTCTATTTTAAAATTATTCAGTCAAAAGACATAATATCTAAAGAAAACCAATAGCACAATTGCTGTCAGATTAGGTTGATGATACATTGAAGTTTAACAAGTAACTCTCCATTGTGTGTGCGTGTGCGTGTGTGTGTGTGTGTGTGTGTGTGTGTGTGTGTGTGTGTGTAAAGAAGCTTTTTATTTTAAAATCTTTATTGTTTAAAGTATTACATACCAGACTCTACGTTTTGATGGAGGTACGTCATCTTCTTAAATAACTACTTCAATGACACCCAACTTTTGAAGTAGTTTTAAGTACTAGGACTTGTAACTGTAAAGACTGGACTTCCTGAATCTTCATTACTACACCCATTCAAATTTGAAAAGCAAAATAATTGCCCTGGCCAGCATGGCTTAGTTAGTTGAGTGTCATTCCTATGCTAAGGTGACCAGATTTTAACATTGGTAAAGTGGGACACCATTGACGTGGGGGGGGGGGGGGTTCTTTTTTTTTTAATATATTTTATTGATTTTTTACAGAGAGGAAGAGAGAGGGATAGAGAGTTAGAAACATCGATGAGAGAGAAACATTGATCAGCTGCCTCTTGCACACCCCCTTCTGGGGATGTGCCTGCAACCAAGGTACATGCCCTTGACCGGAATTGAACCTGGGACCCTTGAGTCCGCAGGCCGATGCTCTATCCACTGAGCCAAACCGGTTTCGGCCCGGGGGGGGGGGCGGGGGGGGGGTTCTTGATTAAAAATTTGGTCTATATTGTAATCGCTTTTGGTTTTTTTAATAAAAGGAAATTCACTTCTTAGATCATCGTTGAATTTGCATCCTCTTTTCTTACTCATTATGTTAAAAATCTAAAAAAAAAAATTAAAATTATATTATAAATTATTATATACATATTGCTTAAAAACACAATATGTAGGTACATAATTACATGAACATATTTTATTGTTAGTTTATAAATTAAATTAATTTGATTGTTATAAAGTAACTATATTTTAAAAATTATTTTAATCCTATATTTCTTTCTAAATAATAACAATAATAACTTGTATTATTTTTCCTCTGAATTTTCCGTAACGTAAGTCGTAAGTGTCACTTTCAAGGCCGGCACTAGACTTTTCACCGCCACTATAAAATATAAATAATATGAGTACTGTCTGCTAAATTCAAGAAAATTTATGTATTTATGAAATAAATAAATTACTTACCTAAATTATCTGAATAGCTGATTTGTAATGACATCACTTGTTTAACTAGCTTACTAGCACACAGTACGATGTGTATTGTCTGAGAGACAGTTACAAAATGTTTTCGTCGTTGCCAATCCCAAAAAATGCCATTGTTCATTAAGTCCAAACAATGGTGGTCGAATTCTAACAACTGATCAACAATGCCAACTTTGATAAGCAGTTCTCGATAATCAGTTCTCAACAATTATTTGTTATTATTAAAGTTTAACATTATAAAATTAACAAAAATAATATAAAACTCATATCCTGGCTAAATAGCCACATGGCCTCCAAAAACCGTATATTCCCTTCCCGTTCTCCCGCTGTTCCCTAGCTTGTTGTGCATTCTTTCCAAAAATCAGGACTTTTTTAAAATGCCGCGGGACGCGGGACAAATTGTTAAAAATCAGGACTGTCCCGCCAAAAGCGGGACGTCTGGTCTCCTTATCCTATGCACCAAAAGGTTACTGGTTTGATTCCAGGCCTGAACACATGACCAGGTTTATGGTTTAATTCCTGATTGGGGTGTGTACAGGAGGCAGCCAATAGGTATTTCTCACATTGATGTTTCTCTCCCTCTTCCTTCCTCTCTAAAATCAATAAAAATATTAAAAATAATTGCAATATGTGGTTTATATATTGTATTACTTTGTGGGTTTTACTGATGTAAAGTATTTAAAAGTTTCCATCATTTTCATTCCTTTAAGTTTGAGTTCTACATTAAACTCATTAGCACTATGTTTCCCTATAAATTTTGCTGTAACAATGTTCTACACACCAAGGTTCAAATATAAAGCCAGAACTGCCATTAGCATATTAAACACTATCTGAATCTCTCAAAAATTTACTCAGTAAACAGTCCTATGGCATTAGCCCTTGGAATAACCTTGTAGTAGGTTTCAATAAACCCAATTTACTTTGAGAACCACAAGAATAAGAAATCACAGTGCTGGTGTTTCAAATAAAGTAAGCATAAATTACTTATATTTGAAATATAAATTTTAGAAAAATGACATTCAATTTGAGTATTCTGAAATATATGAAATAATCAAGTCCCTCTTTGGGCCTATCTCCTCATTCTAGTCTCCTAAAAATATACCAGCAAAGCTTCTTTTCAATGACAAAGAAAGGAGAGAGCTACCTGAATGCTTGATTAAAAATTCATAGTTTCGAAACAATAACCTGAGGCTATAAGAGCAAAGTTGGAAAGGGATTTGTCACCTGCTCCTTTTTCTTCCAATCATTATCTGCACATTTTATTTAGAGAGGCAAATACTTTCACGTCAATGTTTTTGTTGTTGTTTTCTTTTCTCCCCCATTTATATATTTATTTAGGTAGTTAGTGAATTACTTCTTTTTATGTAGGATTTCCCAAGGGGAGCAGGAACAGTGAGGTTTAGTTAAAACAAAGATAAATAACATTGTTTATATAGAACTTTTTCAATATTTTATATTCTTACTAGATTTCATACAAAGAGCCTTTGTTAGTGAATACATTTTTATTCTGTAATTGTTTACACTGACCCAAGTAAGCAACTTAGGCATTAAAAATCTGGTTAATGTAATCCTACTTGATTTTTAACTTTGGGAATGCAAATATTATATGTTATATTTATGCTAACATGTTATATTAAACATGAATGAAATATATATCTATATTCGAATAATTTAAGAATGATAATATTATAGAATAATGGTAAAAAATAGTCATAAAAGCTCATTTCAACCAATCCTATATATTAAAAGGCCAATATGCAAATCAAATGAACAGCTGAACGGCTGGTCGCTATGATGCGCACTGACCACCAGGGGCAGATGATCAGTGCAGGAGCTGCCCCCTGGTGGTCAGTGTGCACCCACCATGGGAGTGTAGCTCAACCAGAAGCCCTGAGACAGGCTCACAGCTTGCAAGTGCAGTGGCGGTGGCGGCGGGAGCTTCTCCCACTTCCGCAGCAGTGCTAAGGATGTCTGACTGATGGCTTAGGCCCACTCCAACTGGCCTAAGCCGTCAGTCGGACACCCCCCAAGGGCTCCAGGACTGACAGAGGGTGCAGGCCAGGCTGAGAAAACACCCCAAGTCCACGAATTTCATGCTCTGGGCCTCTAGTGAATCAATAAAAGATCACACTGGGAAAACAAGATCAATATAAGCTTGATAAGAATGAAAGGAAATGATGCTTACAATTATGGATTTGATTGTGTTGTCAACAGACTTCAAAATGTATGGAAAATTGTTGCCTAGATTAATCACCAATACAAAAAACACCCCTATTGTGACTATAACACAAATGTGGTAATATTCTCCAGCACCTACTAACAAATATGTTTAATATAATATAAATGTTTCATATGTTTCTATATATTAACATATAAAATGTATTTTCTTAATATATGAATCACTGCCAATTGTTGTTCTACTTTGTTCCAATGGTTGGTTGATTACTTATTTCTGAAACTAACCATGGCCAAAAACTGATATCATTTATAAAATTTTCTTTACTTTAAATAAATTGCTGAAATAAAAGCAACACTTATTGCTCTCATGAGTACATTCCCCTCAACATAAAAGCTATAAAATGTTCTATTATTACATTGATGGTACACAAAAGTCAAGAAGGATGTCATCACATGAATAAAAATAAAATACTCAGTATTTTTTATTTTAAACTTTTGTAATTTAAGAGTATAATTTTTACTATTAGTAATGGTATATTTCACAAAAGTTATAGAAAAGTAAGTCTCCCTCAAAAACCAACCAACCAAACAACAACATTAAAAAAATACACAAAAAAACTAAACTCTCAGGATGCTGTTACTATAATAACAACACTATTAGCATCTTCAGATATATTTTCATTTTTGTTTTTTATTGAATTTATTGGGGTGACATTGGTTAATAAAATTATACAGGTTTCAGTATACAATTCTACAATAATACATCAACTGCATATTGTATTATGTGTTTATTTATCACCCCAAGTCAAGTCTCCTTCCATCACCATTTATTCCCCCTTTACCTTCTTTTACCTTTTCCCATACCCCTGCCCTCTGGCGATCACCATACTGTTGTCTATGTCCATGAGTCTTCCTTTGTTTCTTTACTTAATCCCTTCACTTTTCTCACCCAGCCCCCAACCTTCTTCCCTCTGACAGCTGTCAGTCTGTTCTCTGTATCTGTGAGTCTGTCTCAAATTTGATTTTATTTATATGTGGCATCTTCATACTTTTTAATACATTGCCTTTTTCACATGTTAGAATCATACATGGCTACCATTTGTATCTGTTTTGTTTTTCATTGATAATCATCGAAGTGATTCCTTGCTTCAGCATGGTAAGTAAATTAAGCATCTGACTAGTAGTTGAATCCCTTTCTTTTATAGCTTTCTGATTGAATTGTAAAGAGTGATCCCTTCAATTTGATGCAGTGCAATGCATTGGCAATTTCAAAAAGTCAATATTATTATTTATCTCCTGTCCCTTGGACAAATTGAAACATTAACAGTAATAGAATATATTTGAAGACCCAATGCTGAGCCCATTCTACCATAGGTTTTATAGCTTAGTTCTTGAGACACATAGGCTCTCCCCAAAATTAACTCCCCTCACTGCTCTGTATATACAGACAGAAATATTGATGGAACACACTCTACCAGCAGGTATGGATCTGAACGTCTTTCATGGTTTTTGCCAGTCACTATTAAGTAACTTTTATTTCATTTCTCATCTCTTCTGATTATTAGTATGCTTAGAATTGCCTCTACACAAAATGTTAACAACAACAACAAAAAATGTACACTACCCTCTTCCAAAAGAATTCATATATGACAAAATTCCTAGGTTGGATTAGAGTTTGCTTTATGCTACTTGAACTTCTGCTTTTGTATTTAGATTATGGATACAGTTGCTAATTTATGACCTCTGGGTTGATCAGGGATCTCTCAGCAGAGCTGACAGATGACCGGTGCTATTTATGACATACTTGATTAGCATTCACTCCTATATCTAGGAGATTGGTTATTTCAGCATACAGAAGAAAATTTACTATGGAGACATATGAGAACAATTCTTGGACAATCCAAGTGATTTGGGTAGAATGAGAAAGAGCCAGACTGTTGGATGGGCAGCCTCCCTGGCTATTTCTGCTCAATGGTTTCTGCTTCCTTAAGCAATTGAAAACAATCAGGCCCTTAAAAATTAAATTTCCACTGAAAAATGCTAGCCCATTAGTTTTCACTTATGATTCAGAAATATTTACCCTTTTTAATCTACACATACTATCTTCTACTGGCACTCTAAAGTAACCAAGTCAATAAAAGACAAAACAATTGTAGGATTAAATATCAAGTGATTTTTGCAAGTTAACGAAATCTAGTTTGATCATTTTGGGGGAAGGAATTATCTTAGTTAAGGTTTCATAAGGTGAAAGTGAAAGAATGCTATACCTACTGAGTTAAGCAAAATTGTGGAATTTCTTAAAAGAATGTAGGATTATCAAAATAAATGGCAGAACTTGGCAGCTACCTTATCAGTCTATTTAAGACCCTTTACTCTTTGACTTCTGCTTCACTTTTCATTTTTGCTTTCTTCTTTCTTTCTATGAAGATTATGTTTTACTGTATATAAGCCTACTTCCCACAACCCCACCTAAAGTGTTTATATCTAAAATCAAGAAAATAAACATGCAAAGTACACTGAGTGGCCAGATTATTATGATCTCTGAACGCATAATAATCTGGCCACTCAGTGTGTGTGTGTATGTGTGTGTATACACACACACATACACACACACACACACACACACACACACACACACACACACACTAGAGGCCCGGTGCATGGATTCATGCTCTGGTGAGGTCCCTCGGCCTAGCTGGCAGATATTGGGCCAAAACCAGCTCTCTGACATCCCCCGAGGGGTCCCAGATTGCAAAAGGGCACAGGCCAGGCTGAGGGACCCTGCTGGTGCATGATCGGGGCCAGGGAGGGCCCACAGGAGGGCTCCAGGGTGTGTCCGGCCCATCTCGCCCAGTCCCTATCAGAGTCGGGGAGGGACCATGGGAGTAAGCTGCCAGTCAGAGCGCCTGCACCCTGGTGGTCAGTGTGTGTCATAGTGACTGGTCGAATGAATGGTTGGACACTTAGCATATTAGGCTTTTATTACATAGGATTAGAGGCCCGGTGCATGAATTCATGCATGAGTGGGGTCCGACAAGCCTGGCCAGGGGAGGGGACATGGCGGTTGGCCGGCCTGCCTGCAGGTCAAACTCCTGGTCGAGGGGACAATTTGCGTATTAGCCTTTTATTATATAGGATATACACTGAGTGGCCAGATTATTATGCGTTCAGAGATCATAATAATCTGGCCACTTGGTGTATATAAAAAGAGAGACAAAGAAAATAAAATACTACCAAGGCAGTGTCTATCACAGGTTCCTAAAGTAAATGGCATCTGCCTGGCCAACGTTGCTCAGTGGTTGAGCATCGACCTATGAACCAGGAGGTCATGGTTCGAGTCCTGGTCAAGGCACATGCCTGGGTTGCAGGCTTGATCTTCAGTGTAGGGTATGCAGGAGGCAGCCAATCAATGATTCTCTTTCATCATTGATGTTTCTATCTCTCTCTCTCTCTCTCCCTTTCTCTCTGAAATCAATAAAGATATATATTTTTAAATGTCATTTGAACTATGACATTTTGTTAAATATTACCCTAGAGCTTATTAAATATTTTAATGTAAATTTCAGTCTTGTCTTACTAGTTTTGTATTAGATCCTAAATTTTTAACTAATGTTTAAGAGTTCTTCTGAAATTAAGACACTATTTGCCATCAAGAATTGAAATACAGCAATAATCCAAAACAAAATGAGACATCTAATTTAAAAATAATAATGGGCTGTAACAAATCAAAGGTAATTATCAAGTGACAGTCAGGACAATTAGAGATACTACTCTATATTTGGCTAGACCTTATAAAATGACCGACATGTGTAATCTCTATAAATTGGACAGTCTGAAAGTATGTACAAATTTCAATACCTTCAATACTTAATACTTAATAATACCTATCAATATTAATTTTCCAGCCTGTTAACCTGGAATATTCCATTTAGTTTACTCTTTTTAAATTTCTTTCAACAATATGCTGTAGTTTTTAGTGTAGAAATTTTTCAAGTCTTTTATTAAATTTATTCAGACTTTTGTTAAATGTATTCAATAAAATATTGTTAAAGCTATTAATTATTGAATCATTTTCATTTCATTTTAAGAATGTTTATTGCCAATAGATAAAAATACAACTTTTATTTTTCATATAAATTGATATTGGGTCCTACAAAGTTACTGAAATCCCCTATAAGTTCTAATATGATTTTTGTGGATTCCTTAGGATATTTTATACAGGCATATCTTATTTTATGTGCTTCATTTTACCACACTTCACAGATACTGTATTTTTCACAAATTGGTGCCACTTTCCCAACAGGCTCAAATGAAAGAGTTTTTAGCAATAAGTTATTTTTAATTAAGATATGTACATTGTTTTTTAGATATAATACTCTTGCACACTTTATAGATTACAATATAGTATAAACATAACATTTATTTGCACTGGGAAACCAAAAAAAAAAACATGTGTGATTCCCTTTATTGTGGTAGTCTAGAACCAAACTCACAATATCTCTGAGCTATGCCTGTATATAACATCATGTCATACAAAATAGTTTTACTTCAGCCTTTCCAATGGGGATGACTTTTATTTCTTTTTCTTGCCTAATTGATCAGGTGGTGGGTGAGTTATTATGGTTGTTTATTTCTTCATTTGTTTGTTTAGTGATATGGCTGAACTAATTCTACAAAATTTATTCCTGAATTGTGCAATCCCTGATATCTGTACTCAGATTTTCCCTCTTATTTATTTATTTATTTATTTATTTATTTATTTATTTATTTATTTTTAGTCTGGCTACCTAGGGGTCACCCCTGGGTCAGCACAAGCCACTTATTGATCAAAGGTCATGCTTTTGGCCCCTCTGTCAGTTAGATTTTCACACTGCATTGTCAGCTTATAGCTGCTATCACACATCATTGACTTTTTTCCACACTTTCAGCCAGAGACTAGTAGCTTGAGGTTTCCTCTTTCATCACTCCAGAGAGGGTGTAGCCTTAAACTTGCATGCAGTTTTAGAGACTGCCAGGCATGATTGTACCTTTAAACCTGACTTCCTGGGAGTCATCTCTGGGTCAGAGTAGCTTATTGTTTAGTCAATGTTTGGCCAAAAGTTGTGTTTAAGGCCCTTGTGGCAATGCAGGATCCATCCTGTATTGATGGGTCTGTGTGTGGCTTAGGTAATACTTTCAGTTCCAGATCTGTGCAGCCCAATGCATATTCACCACCTTCCCAACTCCAAGAGTCTGCTGTTATCACAGGGAACTCTTCATGCGATATCTATTTACCTCCTTCTCTCTATTGAAATTATGGCTGCTCTGCTATTTGACTTGATCTTGAAGCTATCAGTTCTCTACCTAGGTCTCATTGTTCCTTTTCCTCTGTTGTGATGAGAACTTTCATGATGTACTCTTAGTAAGTCAAATTTGCAATCCAGCATTATTAACTATAGTCACCATGCTACACATTATGTCCCCATGATTTATTTTATAACTGGAAGTTTGTACCTTTTGACCCTACTTATCCATTTTGTTCACCCTCTCACCTTTGGCAACCACATCTTCTTTATCTATTGGGCATGTAGGTTATTTCTATACCTTGGCTATTATAACCTACTAGAGGCCTGATGCATGAAATTCGTTCAAGAGTAAGCCTTCCTTCCCCCAGCTGCTGGTACTGGCTTTCCTCTGGCACCCAGGACCCGGACTCCGCCTCACAGCCCTGACTTCGTTTGGAAGGTCGTCTGGAAGGACATCTGGCCTAATTAGCATATTATGCTTTTATTATTATAGATTATTATAGATTATTCTTGACAAATTCCTGAGGCATGGATTTCTCCTCATTCTGTTCCAAATAAAGCCAGGCCCCACAATTAGAACTTCAAACCTCCTCATCTTATGCCCTGCCTTTCCCCTGGCGTGAACTCCTCCCTGCTCTGCACTGAGGCTGGGAGCAGGGCCTTCATTTCCACTGAGGGCCACTCTCAGTCTATGAGTGGGAACAGGGCACTAAGTGGCTGGCATACCCTGGTCTTCTTAGTTTAGCCATAATAGTTTTGAATGCCCACCCTATAAAGAAGCTTGGCAGGGAGATCAGGCCTCTGATAGTCTTGGCCTTCTGTGCCTAAGGTAGAGCCTTTATGCTCTGAGTGGGAGCTAGGTGGGAGAAAGCACTACGCCTCTTGGCCAAATCTGCCAGGAATGGAGCTTCTGAAACATGTGCTGATGGGGTGGAATGGGAAACACTAACAGCCTGGCCCTTCTGAGCAAAACTGTGCCCCTAGACTGGAAGATGGAAGAAGAAGGGCCCCATCTCCTTGACTGCACACACCCATCATATAGCTTCCATAACATGAGCTGTAGGAGTGGGGAGGCAGTCTAGGCTTACATGCTAGCCTCTTGCTTTTGTGTCAGGAACTGAGTAGATTTTCTTTAATGAATATTTCTTCATTTGCTTAATGCCCCTAGGGCAATTTCCAGAGACTTAAAATTGCTGGATTTTAAGATATATATATATATATATATATATATATATATATATATATATATATATATATATATATTTCATCAGTTAAATTGCTGCTTTCCTATGAAAAGGGTCTGCCAAATTCCAGAAATCCTTGCTTCCCTTGGTGTAGGTTTTTTTGTTTGTTTGTGTTTTTTATTTGTTCATTTTTATCCACTGTACTTTTATTATTTTACCTGGATTCTAAACCCACCTTACAAATTAATAGTATATATTATTACCATATGGGATATGTTCAGAAATAGAGTCTTGTAGATAAATGCTTTAGCTTTTTAAAGCAGCAGTTCCTGCTCAGAAAGAAAAAAAAAGTATACCACTTTTATTGGCAACATTTCATATTGAGTAATTTGCATTAGTAACTAAAGCTGTACACATAGTTTTTATCAGAGCGTGGCATCTGTATCTTCAGACAAAAAGCACCTTTGGACAAGGATAATATATTGTGCTGCATCACTGGGTTTCTCATCTTGGCACTTTGTAAATCTAATTATGAGATATATGCAGCAGTTGCTAACTCCCATTAATGAAAATAGATGCAGCCATGACCTCCATTTTACTGAGTCTAAATAAACTAATACTTGATCTCTAAAGCACACCCAAGCTATTTAAACCTTTCTCCCCTGGCTCAGCATAAGAACTGTATATTGTCATAAATCAAAGCTCACTGATGTATATATGGCAATGGAAGCAAATTACAAGTGTATGAATATTCTCACTGCCCCCAACCTCTTTCTGCAAAAGAAGGCATGTAAAAGGGTTTCTCTCAGAGAGGTTTGTGTCTTAGAATCAGGAGAAAATTTTTGAACTGGTAGACAAAGGATCAGTATCTAGAGAAGTGGAAGAAGTTTTGAGGGTAATTTTGAAGAGAATATTAAGGGACCAGCTGCTTGAATGGGAGAAAGAGAACAAAGAGAGGAGCTTAAAGTGTTTCTATGGCTCAGATATCTTCCTCGTGGTATATATGAATCATATGTGAAGAGTTTGAATTATCTTGTTATTGCATTTTGGTCATCATAGTGTGTTTATTTGACCATAATTTTATTTTTATTTTGGATCATTTTAGCCACTGCTCTAAATAGATTTCCAAATACAAAAATTTAGTGCAAATTGTTACCAACAACATGAACCTAATGTTAAAAACTATATTCTAGGGAAACACCTTAGGTCTACAATATTGTGCAGAATACACTGGTGCTGAGAATGTCATGAGAAACAAAATCAGCACTGTCTTCTTAACATCTTAATACAATGCATGCTGGTTTCATAGTCATAAAGCATTCAAGCAGAAGAGGGAGGGGAATATGCCCATGCCTGGCACAGCCAAAATCCTGAACAATTCCTTTACCAATTTTGATATGCAAACTACTGGAGCTAACATATGGCCAACTCAACACTTGTTTACATTAACTATACTTAATAAATTTGTATTTAGAATGCAAGTAATTATTTGCATGTTATAGAGTATTCTCTGACTTTTACATATCATATATATAAAGTCTCCTCATAGGGATTCTGGTAGGGGTGCATTGTTTTTATAACATTTGGAAGGGAAGCATCTAAATTAAACTATTTCCCACAGATAAATACATTTTTAAATTAACATTTAAATGAAGCTATTTAATTGAGCTAGTGACTTCTTTCTCTGTATGTGGTGAATTTTGTGGATGGTTTAAATAGGTCAAGATGGTTGATGCTTTAGGTCAACTTCCAAGTCCTTTCATCTATGTTTCCATAGTTTCTTTTGTCTAGGGATTGTACTACAGTGTACTTTGTGTGTGTGTCTGTATTGTGTGCTTATGTGTTTGGAACATAACAGTATCCAGTATGTATTAAAATGAATAAATGAATAAATAGATGGATAAATACCTGAATAAATCTAACTTGGATTGTGTTGATTTACCTCCAGATCCATAGTTATTACATACACATTTATCCATTTCTAATTATACAAATGCCTACCACTTGTTAGCATGACCTCCGTGCTGCCTATGTTCTTCAACCTTTCCATGGAAGTGTTCCGAGAAGAGAACTTTGGATTAGGAAAGAATAGCTGAAAGGGGACTGGATGGCACATCTCATGTGGTGGCGGATTCTAAATGTAGTACAGAATAAGAACTCAGGGTTCAACCGGGAACATTGAAACCTCAGAAATAAGAGAAAAGATCTATTCCAGACTGAGAACCAGATGAAGCAGCCAGACAACCATGAGAAGTCAGTCCTGCACACAAATGAAAGCCAAGGAGTTACACCGAGTGAGGAGTAAGAGGAACTAGCCTTGGTCTTAGGGAGCAATTGAAAGTGAGAGCTAAGATTTTAGTTGCATAGACAAGCAAAGGGCCTAGTGGAGAACTTTTGGGCATGTGTTACATATCTTAGAAAGACCATATTTAGGAGGAAGGATAGGATTTAACAAGGCCTTCCTGAAATGGCACTAATAGCATTTCAATCATTTATGTTTAGTTGTAGAAACAAAATAGTGATTTTAGAATATTTAGAAGCATGGGATTTAGAATTTCAACCATTTAAATAAAAGCTTTATAAAATTCTACAAACTTGAAAAGTCAAACCAAACAGCAAAACAGTCTAATTTTAAAATGAGTCCTTTGGTTGATCTCTCCCTCTTACCTCCACCCTCCCCTGCCTTCCTTCTGAGGTTTGATGGTCTGATCGATGCTTCTCTGTCTCTGGGTCTGTTTTTGTTCATCAGTTTATGTTGTTCATTATAATCCACAAATGAGTGAGATCATGTGATATTTATCTTTCTCCAACTGACTTATTTCGCTTAGCATAATGCAGGTCCATCCATGCTGTTGGCAATGGTAGGAGTTCCTTGCTTTTTACAGCAGCATAGTATTCCATTGTGTAGATGTGCCACAGTTTTTCAATCCACTCATCTGCTGATGGGCACTTAGGCTGTTTCCAAATCTTAGCTATTGTAAATTGTGCTGCTATGAACATAGGGGTGCATATATCCTTTCTGATTGGTGTTTCTAGTTTCTTGGGATATATTCCTAGAAGTGGGATCACTGGGTCAAATGGGAGTTCCATTTTTAGTTTTTTGAGGAAACTCCATACTGTTCTCCACAGTGGCTGCACCAGTCTGCATTCCCACCAGCAGTGCACGAGGGTTCCTTTTTCTCCACATCCTCACTAGCACTTGTCGTTTGTTGATTTGTTGATGATAATCATTCTGACAGGTGTGAGATGGTACCGCATTGTCGTTTTGATTTGCATCTCTTGGATGATTAGTGACTTTGAGCACGTTTTCATATGTCTCTTGGCCTTTTGGATGTCCTCTTTCGAAAAGTATCTATCTATCTATCTATCTATCTATCTATCTATCTATCTATTTATTTTATTATTATTATTTTTGGTATCGTACATAGACTTATTTTTTTATTGTTTGAAGTATTACAAATACTAGTACATATGTCTCCTTTTTTTTCACCCATTGACCTCCCCCCAGCCTCCCCTACCCCCAAGTACATGCCCTCACCTGCCCCCCCCCCCCAGGGTCTTGTATCCATTGGTTATGCTTATATGCATGCGTACAAGTCCTTCGGTTGATCTTTTACAGCACCCCCCTCCCCAACCTCTTCTGCCTTCCCGCTGTAGTTTGACAGTCTGTTCAATGCTTCTTTGCCTCTGTATCTATTTTCCCCCATTTCTTTCCTTTAAAAAATCTTGCCTGTGCAGACTAGAAATAAACATATAATAACAAAAAATGTTTGAGTCCCAATTTCAATGTCCAACAGTTCTGAGTCCCCATTTCAATGTCAAATAGTTCCTTATGTGTACATGTCAGCCATGATATCTGGATGGTGGGCACATGGTGGCAATGCAGGTCCGACCCTCTCTGGTTTGGTCCTAGGCAACCTGCAGCGACGCACAGCTGCTGACTGCTAGCATGGGAAGGCGTCGTCAGCGTCTTCAGTCTCTGGACTGTTTCTCCTCTTGTCTTCGTGGTTGGAGCAGACCTGTCAATTCCTCTCTGTTGCAGGAATCCACATGGTCTTGGAGTTGTTTTCTGAAAATATACAAACATATTCTCGACCAAAAATTAATAAAGGAATCTTTTCTATATAATTGATTTGGGATCCTTTTTATTTTTGCCCAAATTTAGATCTGTTGCCCATTTTTTGATTGTGTTAATTATCTTCCTTTTGTTAAGTTGTATGCGTTCCCTGTAAATGCCTACAATTAAACCCTTATTGGAGATAACATTGGCAAATATGTTCTCCCATGCAGTGAGCTTTTGTGTTGTTTTGTTGATGGTTTCTGTTGCTGTGCATAAGCTTTTTATTTTGATGTAGTCCCAATTCTTAAATTTCTCTTTAGTTTTCATTGCCCTAGGAGCTGTATCAGTGAAGATTTGCTTTGGCATACGTCTGAGATTTTGCTGCCTGTGGATTCCTCTAAGATTTTTATAGTTTCCCATCTTATAAGCATAACCAATGGACACAGACACTAGGGAGGGTGAGGGTATGAGCGGGGAGGTGGGGGGGGGGGTCAATGGGGGAATAAGGACACATATGTAATACCTTAATCAATAAAGAAAAAAAATAATAAAATTTAAAAAAGAAAAAAAAATGTTATGAGATCTAATTAGTCTGCATTTTTTCCACAGTTTTCTTGCAATGTTTAACAAAGATAACAAGAAGGAAGTTTTGCCCTAGCTGATTTGGCTCAAGGGATAGAGTGTCATTGGCCTGGGGATTGAAGGGTCTGGGCTCAATTCTGGTCAAGGGCACATGCCTGGGTTTCAAGCTCAATCTCCAGTAGGGGCATGGTGGCACCTGATTAATGATTCTCTCTTATCATTGATGTTTCTATCTTTCTCACCCTCTCCCTTCCTCTCTGAAATAAAATCAAGCAAACAAAAAAACAAGAAGGAAGTTTTAAGTCCACTTGTTTTTGAAGTAAAGGTAATTTTTCTCTAAAACCCTGGCATATATCTTTTATGATTCCACTTTAGAACTAGAAGTAATAACTATAATATAATTAAAGAAAATTAGTAACTTCTAAAAAATAAACAATTTACAATAATTTTATACTATAATTACATTTAATGACACATAAAGCCACAACTATTGCTCTGTGTAATTATACATTTTTTTTTAATTATGCAGCTAACTACATGGCTCACTCTTAAATCAATGTCAGTGCACAATAGGTCAATAGAAATGTGTACAATTTGTTGCTCAAACTCAGTTTGCAATGTAGGTAAAGTTAATCAGTGTAAGGAGTTACCAGTTAATTATTTTTCTGTGTTCAGTCCTTTGCAAAGAAATCAAGGGATGTATTATTCAAAGCAAATAAACACACAAATAAACAAAAACCCTCAAAAATATATTTTGGCCTTCGCTGGTGTGGCTCAGTTGGTTGAGCATCATCCCAAGCACTGAGAGGTCACCAGTTTGATTTCTGATCCGGGCATATGCCTAGGTTTCGAGTTTGGTTCCTATCAGAGTACATATAGGAGGCAACCAATGGATGCTTCTCTCTCTCTCTCTCCCTCTCCCTTAAAAAAAAGAAAATCAATAAAACACACACACAAAAACAAACAAACAAACAAACAACATCCTTGGGAGAGTATTAAAAATAATAATAATACAACAAAATAAAATAAAGTTATAAGACAAATGAGGTTTTAAAAAGCTTACTTCATCAATTTTGGTTTAAGAAGTAGTCCAATGCCTAATCATTCCTAGCCTTTACACATTACACATCTGCAATCTTCTATAATGGGAAGTGATGTATAGAATAAGTAACCTGGGACAATTCAAGAAAATCAATTCACAAGGAGAGAGTCACTTTTAACAATGTGGTCTAATTATGAAAACAGGAATATTGAACATTACAGTCTAGAAAGTTTTCGATAATGCAAGTTGAAACAAAAGAGACTTTTTTTCAGGTAAAACAGTGTGTTAACCAGAAAAATCAATTTGTCAGAGCATCCAATTCCAGTTAATCAAGGTTTTCAATTACTTCCTATGAATTTGAATTCATAAATGTTACCTCAACATAAGTAAAAATAATAGTTTCAAAAGAGCTCTTAAAACATCGTGCAGGGGTAATTACACCACCTTTGCAGATACATGGGAGTCTATTAAAATTTGAAAAATCTTTGGAAGAAGACATGATAAAATCCTTTACTATTGTTAGTTTTTAAAATAACTTTTATTAAAAGACTGGAAATGCTATTCTTTTCCTATTTCCAAATTGTACACTTTACAAAAATGAGATTTGAAAGCTGATTGCAACATTCTGTAATATAATCTACTAGAGGCCTAGTGCACGAAATTCGTGCACGGAGGTGTGTGTCCCTCAGCCCAGCCTGCACCCTCTCCAATCTGGGAACCCTCGAGGGATGTCCGACTGCCGTTTAGGCCCGATCCTACCAGGGATCGGGCCTAAACGGGCAGTCGGACATCCCTCTCACAATCCAGGACTGCTGGCTCCCAACTGCTCGCCTGAGTGCCTTCCTGACTGCCCCTAACCACTTCTGCCTGCCAGCCTGATCACCCCCTAACCACTCCCCTGCCAGCCTGATTGCCCTTAACTGCCCTCCCCTGCAGGCCTGGTCACCCCTAACTGCCCTCCCCTGCAGGCTTGATTGCCCCCAACCGCCCTCCCTTGCAGGCCTGGTCCCTCCCAATTGCCCTCCCCTGCTGGCCTGATCGCCCACAACTGCCCTCTCCTGCTGGTCATCTTGTGGCAACCATCTTGTGTCCACATGGGGGCAGCCATCTTTGACCACATGGGGGCAGCCATCTTGTGTGTTGGAGTGATGGTCAATTTGCATATTACTCTTTTATTAGATAGGATATATATAAAAACCCAGTGGCCATTTCAGCGGAACAACCAGGATGACCAGAACGACCAGTGGCTATGACACGCACTGTGGCATTCAACCAGCCTTGATCCAGTCCAGATCACCCCTAACACCCTGATCAGGGCAGGGCCAGTTGGCCAACCACCTTGACTGGCAGAAATGTGGGGTCCGAGGACCTTGGGAAGTGCTTGGTCTCAGACAGCAGCGTGGGCAAAGCTCTCCTTTGGCGGAAGTGGATCCGGGATCAGGGCGCCAGAGTCGGGGATGGGGTGAGTAGGCTTTCCTAGTGGCCACAGCAGCACCGGGAGTCTGGCCCCAGTAGGATCATTGGTAGGAATAGGGGCCGCTGGGCACAGGGGGCAGAAGCACACAGGATCCAAGAGGTGCGAGGCCTGACCTGGGCTCTTACCCTGCCCGCTGGGCCCAGCAGCACCAGCAGGTGGGCCATGATGTGCAGCAAGGCGCTGGGCTGCCTACAGGAGGGCACGCAAGCCAGGAGGGCAAGGCCCCGCACCAGCCAAAACTCTGAGCAGCATGGGCAGGGCCAGAGCTGGAAACCCTGGCAGAGTGGGCAGGGCTGTAGGCCTGCACCTTTTCGTCCTTGGCCTTGGAATTCTGTGGGCAACCAGTGTACTGGCTACCAGCGTGTCAGAGGTCAGCCCTGCTCGAAGAGAGAAGATATGGTGGAAAGTGGCAAGTCCACAGGAGGGATGGGAAATGTGGCCATCTTCAGGAAACACAGCTGCCACGGTCTTCAGTAACTATGAACAGATAATCTTTGGTCTCCATTCTACAAAAGAGGAAGCTGAGACACAAAGAAGGGAGCCTTCTGCAACACCTCACCCACTTCTCAGACCTGACCCTGTGCAGCATTGTTTTCGTTGAAAGTAGAGGATCCAAAATATTTTCAGATCTTTGCTATTTTAGGCAGGAAAGAATTTGGCACGGGGAATTGGTGCTTGGGAAATCATCGGAAAGCTGGAGGAGTGAGTATTAGGCTGGCCCCCCAGGAAAAGCTCCCTGGCCAGCGGGAGGAGCTGCCTCCTCAGCCACATCTGAATTCTAGGACACTCTGGTGCAGCTGTGACCCGGGGATCAGAAAGCTGCTGCTTCCGCAAGTGCCCTCCAGCTCCCACAAAACAGGTCACTGGGCACTGCCTCTGCCACAACTGCCTGTGCACAGCCTGGATTCCACTGCAGAAAACCTCCACATCTCTGCAAACGTGATCACCAGCAGCAAGCAGCCCAAACTGCGGGAAGATGCCTCTGCCCCACTTCTCCCTTCAAAATATTGTGTAAGTGCGTCCAATTGGCATAAATGAATTCATATCCAGAAACCTAGCTGCAAAGGAGTTTGGGCAATTTCAGACTTTTATCTAGGAGTGAGATCTTGCTAATGTACCTCATGTGCCTGGTATTGATAAAAATGGAGACCAGCTGGTGGGGCTCAGCGGTAGAGCATCGATCTATAAACCAGGAGGTGGGTCACTATATGATTCCCAGTCAGGTTTCGGACTTGATCCTCAGTAGGGGCATGGAGGAGGCAGCTGATCAATGATTCTCATCATTGATGTTTCCATCTATCTCTCCCTCTCCCTTCCTCTGAAATCAATAAAGATTTTTTTTTTAAAAAAAGGGGGTCATGCTGTATATATGTGTTATAACAAGTTTTTCACTTCATAGATCACTAATGTCTTTCCTGTTAAAACCATACTTATAGAACAGTAGAGGCCCAGTGCACAAAATCCGTGCATGGGGGTGTGTGTCCCTCAGCCCATCCTGCACCCTTTCTAATCTGGGACCCCTCGAGGGATGTCCAACTGCCCGTTTAGGCCCAATCCCACAATCCAGGATGTCTGTGTCCCAACCGCTCACATGCCTGCCTGCCTGCCTGATTGCCCCTAACCACTTCTGCCTGCCAGCCTTATCACCCCCTAACCATTCCCTTGCCAGCCCGATCAACGCCTAACTGCTCCCCTGCCGGCCCGATTGCCCCTAACTGCCCTCCCCTGCAGGTCTGGTCACCCCCAACTACCCTCCCCTGCAGGCCTGGTCCCCCCCAACTGCCCTCTCTTGCAGGCCTGGTCACTCCCAACTGCCCTCCCCTGCAGGCCTGGTCCACCCCAACCGCCCTCCCTTGCAGGCCTGGTCACCCCCTACTGCCCTCCTCTGCCGGCCTGGTCACCCTAACTGTCTTCCCCTGCAGGCCTGTTGCTCCCAACTGCCCTCCCTTGAAGACCTGATCCTTCCCAACGGCCCTCCCCTGCAGGCCATCTTGTGGCAGCCATCTTTGACCACATGGGGGCAGCCATCTTATGTGTTGGAGTGATGGTCAACTTGCATATTACCCTTTTATTGGATAGAATTATTTATCATTCATTTTAATTGATCTCAGAGAGAAGAAGGGAGAGAGAGAGAAACGTTGTTCCATTGTTTCCTGCACTCACTGGACGGGGTATTGCATCTGCAACCTGGCCATGTGTCCCGACTGGCAATCGATCCACCACTTTCTGGTGTAGGGGACAATGCTATGCTGGTACCCTGACCCCAAATTCCAGCCTCCAGAACTGTGAGAAAAATAAATTTCTGTTGTTTAAGCCACACAAATTTATGATATTTTGTTATGGCTGTCTGAGCTGACTAATCTTATATAATAAAAGCCCAGCAACCGAATGGCAGAATGATCAGAATGACTGGAACAACCGCAGCCCCTCACCCTGGCCGGCCCTGCCCCTTATTGTCCCCCATCGGAGCAGGCCGACTGGACCCCACCAGTGCACAAATTCATGCAACAGGCCTCTATTGCTTTATATAAAAGTATACGTGACATAATCCCTATTTCATAAATATACCATATAGTCAGCAAAATACACTTATGTGAAAATAAAATTAAGGTTTTTCATATATTTTACTTTAAAAAATAATTTATTTTTATAGCACAGTAGATAAAAATAATGAAAATTCATGTGAAGAACAATAATAGAAAATATACTGAAACTGCTATATGTTTAATCTTCATACATTTTAAAGAAGTTTTAATCTTCATATTTTGAAAAAAATGTTTTGGGCTCTTTAAGCTGTTCTGAATTTTGAAAGCTATCCAATTTACCAAACAAAGCTGCTAAACTTTCGTTAGATCAATATGCTTACTGCAGAGCCTTTGTTAATGAAGATTTCTGGCTTTAAATGATATATCACAGGTAACATTTACATGGCAATTAACAAAACTATGGGAAATCTTCCTTTCCTTAATTTTAACACCCATTACCTTTTGTTGTTGTTTGTTAAATCAAGTAATATATTACTTGGCAAGGTACTCTTTTTTTCCAGACAGAAAGATAAACAAAATTTTATTAAAACTAATCTACTCTATAAATTCTGCTTTTCTAATGGGTTATTATATAAAGTACACCACTGCATAGGACATTTATGACATTTTCCAGCATGTAATTTCAATTACAATGTTATGACTATTGAAATTGACATTTGGGAGGCTGCATGCCAATGTGAATAATTTTTAGACTACATGGATTTATTTAAATATTTTACTGTAAAAAAACCCCAAAACATTCTTTGAAATTGGTGTTTGATGAAGCCCAGAGACTTCCTTAAATTTTACATCATTTTCTATCTCTGATTCCATTGGTATTTGGTTTCTTTCTCCCCAGTCTCTCCCTAATTCTACTTTGCCCTCCCTATATTGTCCCCATTGTACTGGCTGGAGGGATCAGAAAGAGCATAGATCCTTTTGATCAATCTTACCTTATAATAGACAAATATGCAAATTGACCGCACCTTTGCTACGTCCAAGCCACGCCCACCAACCAAGCCATGCCCACCAACCACGCCCACCAGGAAACCATTGCAGGGACGTTGGGGTGTGGCGGGGAGCCTGCATGGATCGCAGGAAACCACTGGGGGTCGGCTCCTGCGATCCTTAGCAGGGATGTTGGGTGTGGCCGAGCCCAAGGCCACCACCTGGGGCCAAGCCCTGACCCTGAAAGAAGGCAGAAGGCTGTGGCCACAGCCAAGGCCTGGGTCCCCGGTCCAGCAGAAAACTGGTGCAGGCAGCCAGGTGAATGAAGGTCTATTGCACGAATCTTCGTGTAAACGGGCTACTAGTATATATATAAAAAAGACAAATAAAGAGAGGAAAGGAGTTAATTTAAGCAGATAGACCTGCATTGATTCTGAAATATCACACATATAGAATTGGTTTTGGTCAAAAACATGTATTTTCTGTTATGATGAACAGAATAGTAATATTTGCTATGGTGATACAGATAGATATACACATTTTTTCTGAGATAGTAATTAACAAAACTATGGGAAATCTTTTCCTAGTTTAAACCAGTGTTGTCCTATATAGTATGAGATATTTAACAGCTTCCCTGTTCTCTATCTAATAGATGTTAATTGCAGCTTCCCACATAAGACAACCAAAAATTTATCCTGATATTGCCAAATATTCTTTGGGTGGCAAACTCACCTAGTTGAGAACCACTAGTTTAAACAGAGATATCTGGATGCAAATTATAAGGAGAAGGGAGAGATGAAAAAAGAAAGAAAGAAAGGAGAGGAGGGAAAGAGAGAGAGAGAGAAAGAGAGAGAGAGAGAAATCTTACCATCTCTGCTTTCATTTGTAACAGTTCTTACCTAACACGCATTTAATTTGTTCTGATATTCAACAAGTTAATTGTGAATTAGAGCATGGATTCTAGAGTCCAGCTAAGGATCAGATTCCAATTCCAGTATATGCCTGTTTTGTAACACTTTGATTTTGAAAAATATATTTAACCTCTCTAATTCTTAGTTTCTTCATTTGTATGTAAATTATAATAGTATTGGTACATAGAGTTTCTGTGGTTAATGCATATATATATATATATATATATATATACATATATATGTGTATATATATATATATATATATATATATATGAGAGAGAGATAAAGTACTTAGTAAGATGCACAGTAAACTAAAATTTTTCTTATATATCATCAACTTTGTCATCACAAGTTAATCAAAATCCTATTTTAAAAATTTAAGATGCTATATCTTAAAAATAACTATATGATACTAGGGAGAACATGAAAATGATGAAATATTAATGTTTTCCAAATTTCACTAAGAATAAAAATGTTTTTAGAAGATCCATATTATTAATTTGTTTTAAGAACATTTATTCACGTAAGTAAATATTCAATTACTTTGAACTGATTTGGTGGGGGGGTAGTATAAAACTTTAATGGGGTCTACTTTTTAAAGTACACTTTCCAAGGCTAAGATGGTTTTTATTTATTTATTTATTTTTGTCATGTATTTATCAACTCTAAGGATTCAGCCCTCCAACTAAAAATTTTAAAGCAGTGAGAGTAATGGTGTAAGTTTATTAAAGTGTTTACAAATTATTCCATAGTTCACCAAACATATTTCTACTAATGGGGATCAGTGTAAAAATGCTTTACTAGTACAACTGTTTACTGGACCTCCACAATCTGGGCAAATGCACTTCTAAATTAAAATAATCTGAATACTCTCCAGCATGAATTTTGTGCTAGTAGAGTGGGTATCTGTTTGAAGCCTTAACCTAGCCATGTTTACCTTAAACAGAATACATTTTGTAAACTTTAAATTCAAGCAATTTTTACCAATACAGAGCTTTGAGTTTTTATTCTTAGTGAACCAGTAGCATCACCTTAAAAACTCAACATATTTATACGTTGAACATACACAGATTACTTAAATTGCAGATTAATCCACACTAATAATTGTAAAGCTACCTAGACTTTTATATAGATACTAATTGAGAAACAGATGTTGAATGCCTACTATGCATCAGTACTCTGGGCTGATTCATTGAACAACAACAAACTTGTCTTGTGGATTCACCCATAAAATTATACCTATTGGGTGACTTATCTATTTTATTTTCCTCATAGAAGAAATTACAAACTATGAAAGAGAGGTCTCAAAGAGGTATTCTCTTATATAAAAAACATACACTTGAGATCTTCAGTTATCTCCTCTTATAGAATATCCTGATATTTGAGAAATTAATTATTCAACCTAGAACTTTTGTCAAAAGAAAATTTTCATCCCAGAATATTTTGCCAATATTAGTTTTGAAACTACAACTCAATAAATTCCAAAACCCAAAGTAATCTCATGTAAAATTCTTGCAGAGAGTGCAAGAACACAAAGAAAGGCAATGAGCTAAATTTTCCTTAGCAACCTTTTTGGGTAAATTAACCAAGTTAGACTGAAGTATTTACCTTTCATTTATTCTTTCAACAAATATTTATGAAATGTCTCTGTTGTGGCTATTTAAATAATAGTCATGGGAAAGAGGAGACTTTTTTTGCCATAACTCATTAACGTGATGTTAACAGACTTAAGGAGGGGAAAAGAATTTACTTGGAGTGTGTTAACTCTACAATACTCTCTAAACAATTTGAATTAAGGAGGCTTGAAAGAAAGGGCAAATAAGAGTTGTCGAAAACCACTGGATACATTTCCAAATTGGAAGTGAACTAAGAAAAATGCCTATAATTATAACACAAGCCCTGGAATGAGCATCCTCCAAATTTGGGCACAAATAATATTGTACTAGGACAACTGGGTCTAATTTAGAATATTGGTAATACCTGACCAAAGGCATTTTTAATGGAAATTCTTGTGTTTGTTGGAAATAGAATAGACTGCATTTGTTATCAATCAGTCTACAAATTCCTATATTCATTTTTCCTTCAACCAATTCCCTCAATGCTTAATTCTACACTGTTTTCTCTAAACTCCAGAGCAAAGGCTAGCTGCATCTTCATTAGTATGATTTTCTCCAAAAAGCAAAGCATTTACCATGTAGCAATCCTGTGATATTGGAAGAAGGCCCAATCATCTCTAATCCTTCCCAGTAAGGACGTTTCCCAGGTAGCTGCAATGTTGTCTGTTATATTTGTCACCATGCTAGAATCTATTTGCTTGCCTGTAGCTGTTCCTCTTCATCTCTGGCTGATAAACCAACTCTAATCTTTTGGTACCCTACCAATGAACACTTGCTGATTCTTCCAAGAGGTAATTTCTTTCTCAGGAGGTAACCTATTTTTCTTATCTCACGTTCTTATAACTCCTGGATGTAACCACTCTGAATGAATATATTATTTATGAAAGGCCTGCTTTGTATAAGTCCTCCTTCAAAATACCATGCTATCCTGAATCTGAGGGCTGCAGTCAAAAGAATATGGATTTGAATTTACTTTCCTGTTTCTCTGATTTTATTCAGACAATTTCATCAATCTAGAATGCTGCTTCTTTGCTTTCCTCCCCTTATTAAAAAAACAAATTTTAATCCCATTTCTCAACTGAAATTCCTTTACTATTAGTCTTCCATAGTCATCCAATTCCCATTTTCACTTTATCCAAACTCTAATAATAATTGTTGTACGTGCCATGAAACAAATGCTTATTGAGGTGCTGTTATCAGGTTCTGTGCTAGGTGATATAGCTAATATTTATAGCAATAAATACTTTATATCGTCTTATGAAATTCCTTCCATAATTATTTTAAATCATATATTAAAAATCGTATTGGTATTTATTATTTCTAGTGTATATCATCTTATTAACTGTTTAAGGTAATTTTTTAAGTATAAGAATCATGTACTATATTTTATTTCATTTCCTTATAATCTTGTCTCCAAGTATGTATTTAAAATGCTTAATTGGGGAAAAAAACTTAAAAAATGGAAATTTGGCATGTATCTTTGTTCCATGTAAGAAAAATAAACATGATGTAAAGTACTCAAGCTATCTCTAAATCAAAATATAATTTTGTAAATCAGTCAAAATTGACCCATTTTTAATGAACTGCACCTCCCCAGACTCTGCTGCCAAAAATATTCTTTTAGCCAGGTACTTTTTATGAAAAATATATTTATATTTATATTAAAGTGTAAAGATTACACAGAGTTTCTCTCATGAGTGCTTGAAAGAGATGTTTCTTGGTAAGAGTAAAACAAAGAATGTGCTAGCAGGAACTTCCAATCTCTGTTTAAGACCTGATGCCCACTGCCCTGCGGGGACCACTACTGTGGAACCATTTAAATGGTTTGTGCAAACTAACCAGACTTTATCTCCAGTCACCCCTCTACCATGACTTACATTGATATTTATTATTTTAGATCTAACTTGAAACCTCATTAATATTTAATGTAATATTGTTTTAGATTTACCTACATATTTACTAATATATTTGTTCATCACTCCTCTTGCATCTTACAACTGTTATTTGGATCATTTTTCTTCCATTTAAAATAGAACTTTAATCTCAGAGGGAAGGCAAGGCTGGGTGAATGGGTAGGAAGAGATCAACCAAAGGACTTGTATGCATATATGCATAACCCATGGACTCAGATAATAGTGTGGTGAAAGCTGGGGGCGAGGGGTGGGGTCAATGGGGAATAAAAGGGGACTTATGTAACACTCTCAACAATAAATATTTAAAAAATAAATAAATAAAATAGAACCTTTAGATGAGGTAGTTCAAGATGGTAGCATAGGTGATCCAGTACTCACCTTGGTCCATGGACACACCAAATCTGTACATACATAGGGAACAATTCCCCTGAAAAAAGACCTAAAAACTAAATGAGCAGCTCCTCCACAACAAAGGGAAGGACCACATGGAGATATGCAGGAGAGCAGAGACAGTTTCACCAAACACCCCACCCCTGGCATGACAACCATCAGAAGAGACCTCACAAACATGGAGCTTCTCTCTGAGGAGGGTTTGGGGTTCATGCCTGTATCAGGCATTCCTAACTTTGAGACTTGCCCTGGAGAGATGAGAATCCAAGAAGTCTGACTTTGAAAACCAAGGGGGAGTATGTCTGGGAGACCCAAAAGGTGATGGGGAAGGAAAAACCTGCTCTTACTGGGCTGAGGCACAGACTCACTCACCATGGAACCCAGCATCAACCCAGCGGTATGAAAAGCGGCCTAGACCACACATGACGAAGATTCACTGGCTAATTCTTCAAGTGTCTGGCAGAGGCACCGGGGTCTGCTTGGGCTTTCTCTGAGAACAGAGGTGCGCTCTCAATTGCTAGTGCTGGCACTGGTGGGCACTAGTTTTGTGCCCACACAATCAGGCAAGCACTGTGGGGCTTGGCCTGACCCACACACTCCTGCAGCTCTTTTGCAGCTAATGGGCTCGCCACAGATGGGGGTTCTCCAGTGGCCCCACTGAAGCCAGAGGGCTTGCGGGAACTCTGGACTTCTCCGTGGCCATGCTGAATGAAGCCGTAAGGTGTGCCCTGTCCACACAGGGATACCCCTTGAGTGCCAGGCATTGGTGGCTGGGGGCTTGCTCTCATAGCCCCCAAGGGACTGAAACAATTGGATAGACAGCTCTTGGCAGGGCACGAAACAGACACCAGATTGAACCCCTGAACCCACCGCCCCCACCCCCTCACCCCCGCAGCCCCCCATCTTCCTGTGCAAAAGGCCTATTTACTTGTCCTGGAGCTTCAGCCTTAGAGGTAGGCTTCTTATTTACCACACTTCTAGAGGCTACAGAGGAGCTCTCAGGAAACATAGGCCAGGGGATTCCATACTTGCTCATTCCCATGGCCTACTTATAGCTCCCCAGTACGGCCCACAAAGGAGCGGGTACGCTCATCTGGGGCCCCAATTTATGCAATTTCCCAAGAGAACGAGGGCTGTGGATGCAATAGTCAGTAATGTTTGTCAACGCTTTTCCATCATATCTTTCTTTTAAACTGTCATTGGACTCAGGATATGACAGAAACTTTCTAGTCACAAGTGATCATTCTACCGTCCATTGCAGAACTGCAGTTGCCAATACTTTTGTGAATATGAACTTAGACTGGCGCTTATTTGAGGGAAGACAATGCCTATGTGCTATTTTAAAACCTTTTAAAAGATTGATTCTTTTAATCAATTCTGGGAGGTACCTGATAGGTACCCATTTGACTATCTCAAAGGCACTATTAGAAAACCAATGGAAGAAAATCCAATTTACATATCTCCCTAAGAACTGATTTCCAAAGTTTTTCTTCTCCTGCTTTAGTAGATGGAGCACATCATGCCCAGTGGGCCCGGACTTCTCTTTGCTGCTTATTCAGCAGTCAGCATCTTCTCAGAGTTCAGCCTGAAGTGTCCTAGCCAGGCAAAGTTGGGCCTGTGCAGGAACAACAGGCACGGCAAGTACTTAAATTTATAGTGACATTCAGTTTTCTTTGGTTTTCGAATGCAGCCCCAAAAAGACTACTAAAAAATTGGAGTGGGGGTAAGAGTGGGAGCAAGGAATCTTCCATCATGAAATCTAAATAGACCCACTGAATCATGGAGCAAGAGTGCATTGTGCATCCTTAGCATCTAACTTAGTACACACAGCCACAAACGATGTTGAATATATGAAACACATTAATAATAATTTTGAATAAGAATTATCTTCTAGATACTCTGCTGAGTGTAAATACAAAGGCAATGAGGCAAACTGATAAATATCCACTTTTAAAACCTTGTTGTTATTTAAATTTGAATATATGCAAATTGATAAAGATATTATTCATTCAGAGAATACTATTTTCTCCAGTGCACTATCAAGCTATTTTATATACATTATCACTAATTATAACATTAGCTCATTAAGGTAGGTCTTAGACTTCCATATAATAAATGAGAAACTCAAGGCTCAAAGCCGCATTTTCATAACTCTGTATCTACAGGTTTCTGAATGAGTTCAGCAGTGGAAAGCAGTGACCACAATGTGAGGAGAGTTGGGTTTTTCCTTTCCCTCACTCCCTTACTTTGCATCTCTAGCATCAGCTGCATCTCCTCTAGGACAAACTGGGACCAATACTACAGAATCTTCCCTTTTTCTTTCCACCCTGGAGGTGATAGGGGCCTCCCATATTGATGATCTCTAGGTTGCCTCACCGTCCACCGCTGACTTTCAGCTCTCCACCAACTATATAAAGATGTCCTGCCTCAAGTCCCCTCTGTTTAAACTCAGAGTGGTTTCTGTCATTCTGTATGGATTCTGATTGATATCCTACAGTCTTCATACCACATCACACCGTTTCAAATGCAACATGGTAAAATTGTTCATATTGCTTTGTAATTGTTTGTTTAGACGTCTATTTTCTCCTTCCCTATGAGCATTTGAGATCAGAGACAACATCATTTCATTTTGAATCTTCAACACCCAGCACATGGCCAAATGCATCATAGCTGCTCAGTAAATACTAGATTATAAAAATAAGAATAAGAAGCTAGCATAAATATACTATGTAGCTGAAGAAAACAAAGTCTATGAAACACTAGTGGCCAAGAAGAAAGCTACCTTCAGTGGTACCTGACCTAAGCAACAGCTGTTGAGCATGCTTTTAAATAAAATACATTTTTTCAAATAAGGTATTTCTTCTATGTCTCACCGCCCCCTAAGCCCCCACTTTTGGAAGGCATGATCCTACCTTTCCTATACCTGATTTAGTTCATTTCAATGTAAGACAGGTTTTCATCATCTGACTACACAGATGATAATATTAAAGTGAATACTTCTTTGACATTGAGTCAACTTCGGAAATTACCCTTTATAAAACTATTTTTTTCATTTACTTACTATAGTTTAATCCACTGCACGCACATACAAAAACAAAATGTTCATTTTATACCATTTTCCTGCCATTTGGCTGTTAACCTCACTGAAACTTCATAGCTTCTAGGACCAATGAATCAGGTTTCCAATCTGTTTTAATAAGTTTGTATAACTCAATTCCCCCCAAAAGCTTTCCCTCAGACATATGATGTTTTGTCTTTTATTTGTTAGATCATCCATTTATACACATTTCATTTTAGTTCCTTATCTATTTTATCAATTGTGATTGCATTAGTGGTACCTAGTCTGCTCCATAATACTAAATTAGACCTCCACAAAGGTGTTTTAAAGTAATTATAATTTAATTCTAACAGTACCTAATGCTGAACACTTATTTGATCTTTAAACACATTAGTTCAATAAAAGCTTCATACTTAATCTTAGTTCAAATGTATTTTACAGTGACAGCAAAAGGAAATACTCCATCTTCTCCTTATATTCCTCAAGTAAAGTAGTCCCTAACATATAAAAAAAGCTTCAGCTTTTATTTCATAACTTGTTTGTTACTATATTAGCAGTAACCAGTTGTTTAAAGCCATCAAACATCAAGTCATTTGTCCTATGAAAAGTGAACAAACTAATACACTTTAAAATACTGAGGGTTGCCCAGCCATGTGGCTCAGAGGGTGAATGCCAACCCATGCACCAAGAAAGTCGCTGGTTTGATTCCCAAGTCAGGGCACATGCTCTGGTTTCAGGCTCAACCCCTAGCAGGGGGAGTAAGGAGGCAGCTGATTGATGGTGATGCATCAATGTTTCTCTCTCTCCTTCTTCCACACTTTCTCTATAAAATCAATAAAAACATATTTTTTTTTAAAAAATTATTGTTTTAATAGTTATTACAGCACAAAATACGACCCTAAACCTCCATAGCAATTTGCCTCTCTGACAGAAGCATATGTTCTAATTTCTTTTTAAAGAGGTAGGAAACCCTTCTGACACCATTTTCCAAATGTGAATTTATTTAGATGGGAGTAGAGCTGAATCACAAGCTATACTTAAGCAGCCTTTCCTTGGCCTCATAAAAATAATTAGATGACCTTTAATATTCTTTAGTCATAAACTTACACTGAAAACCCTTGGGAATTTCTTGTTTAGATTAGTAGTGTTCCTTTGTAGATATGTAGTACATTGGTTGCATGTAATAAAATAAAACAAACTATCAAGAAAAGTCATACAAACTCATCACTGAATTAAGTGCTAATTGCCTTATCAAAAAAGTTATTACTGGTATATATTCCATGTGTATCTAAATAACAAAAAATATTGTAATTTAGTATGTTGGAAATATTTATATTTGCTTTGGAAAATATTACTCATGTCTAAAATGAAACAATGCCTCATGGAGATAGAAAAAAAACTATTGAAGAGAAAGGGAAATATACATTGATGAACTAAGTTTTGGAAGAAAATTTCAACAAATAGAAAAATAAAATTGGATTTCAAACACAGATACTTTAGCACAGGACAAAAAAAAGTCCTTGACAATAATGAGGATACCTCTGTATCTAGATTTTGTTAAAGTAAGACTTCTATTTCTTTCTTCCATAATAATTATTTCTATTTCAGAAAAAAAACATATTTATATATTAACAATTTAAAAATCCATGTTTTGATGTGTGTGCTTCAAGTTTTTGTGGGGTTTGTTGGTTGTTGGTTTGTTTATGTTTTTTTCTGACTTTAGGGGCTGTGAAATCCAGTGCAATGTATAAAGTAGAAATACAGTAATTCTTGTTTGGCAGAGATTGCTGACTATAATTTGATAACATTTGTCTCAATTGCAGGCTCCTAAAAGACATGAATTGTTAATACCAGAAAAGCTACAGTCCTGGCTGCTAATCCACACAGATCTTCCTAACATAGTGGCTAGTGAAAAATACCATTAGTTTCATCCCAAAAGGTTCCTGGCCCCCTAACCTGCCCAGTGAAAGAGAAGCATACCACCATACTGGTGTGGGTTTACCCAGTATTAAAAATGAGAAGAAAAAATGGATGAGTTATGTGTATAGTAAATTTGGTACAATAACTAACATTTTCCTCTGACTTTCATTCTACTTAGCAAAGCATATAGATTTCTTCATCTTATTCTTCTCTTACTTAGACATCAAGAATTTTAATTTTAGAACTAATTGGAATGTGTACCAAATGATACTATACTATGTATTCTCTCTCTCTCTCTCTCTCTCTCTCTCTATATATATATATATATATATATATATATATATATATCCTACCTAATAATAGACTAATATGCAAATTGACCGCACCTTTGCTAAGCCTAAGCCATGCCCACCAGCCAAGCCACGCCCACCAGCCAACCAGGGCAAATATGCAAATTACCCCAACCAAGATGGCGGTTAATTTGCATATCAATACAGCTTAGAAAGAAGCCAAGAGCTGCAGAAGGGAGCAAAGCTGTGGAGAAGCAAGCAGGTGGGGCAGAGGAGAAGGGAGGAGCGTAGGCGGGGCTGGGGGAGAAGGGAGGAAAGCAGGCGGGCTGGTGGAGAAGGCGGGGCGGGGGATAAGGGAGGAAAGCAGGCGGGGCGGGATAGAGTGCAGCAGGAAGCCCTATTGCAGGAAACTTCCTGCAATGGGAACGCTAGTATATATATATAATATCTTATATATTTGTATATATGTAAGTATATAATACTGTAGATATTTAGAACTATCCAATATGTTGTTTTGGCTCCAGTATCTACAAAATGCCTTATTCTCTAAAACTATGTGGTAAAAATGGCTTTCTTAAATAATATTTCACAGATGTAAATTTATTTGGGGGTATAAAAAGTAGTAGAATTAATCCCGATAAAGTTTGTAATTCAAAGGAAAACTAATTAAAGGATCCTTCAAAATAACAGTCAACAGCAACAAAATAAAATATTTGGTGTATATTTGATTGGTTGGAGATTACTGGTAGTCTTAGGAAAGTAAAACAAAACAATGGGAATTTTACCATCAGAGAGAGTAAGATAGCAAAGCAATGTAACATGATTTAGCTTTCTCAAAATATTAAATTAAACAACAAAGATTTATACATGATGACAAACCATATAATAAAAATAAATGATAAAATATGGTTGGCTGACCACAGATGTAAAATAATAGCATAGATTTTGAAACTCACAAAGCTATTAAAAAGTCTCAAGATTAAGCCTAAATTTGAAGGAATAAAATTTTAAAATAAAGGTTGAAAAAGTATGAGATATGGGGCAGGGAATGAGGATAGCAATATAGGAAGAAAGGAAAAAATAGAGGAAAAAAGTTGAAAAAAGGAATAGGACAGAAGAGGAGGAAGGAAGGGAAAAAGAGAGAGACTCTTTCTCCTATAAAGCACATCTGTCTGTTTGTTTTCTTAGGCAGAAGCCAGCCCTTTCTGGCTCCCCAGGAACGATCCTCTGTGGACATTAACTCTGTACGTTTGGTAACTCTTCGCTACAGCACAACTTGACCTTTTTGTTATACTTACTAGGTGTACTGAATCTTTATTTAAATTTACACAACTTTATATCTGAAATGAAGCTTAGCGTATTGTCCAAACATTTCATTTTACTGATTTTCAAAGACATCATAGTGAATGATCAGCTCTCTCTACCCTTCAGAATCCTTTTATATCGTTTATCAAACATGGCACAACTGCAACACCTACCTGGTGCACAATCAACTGTTTCATTACTCTATTAAAGCATATAAAGAATAAACTTCTAGTTCCTCCCAAATATTCATTACCCCCTCTTCCAAGTCTGCTTTTATTGAAACAGTGTTTATATTAAAAAACTACACTCCCAGCCTTTCATGCAAATAAGGGTGGATCTGTGTTAAAATTCTGGTCAATGGCATGGTGATGCAAATTTTGGAATCAGGCTTCTGGAAAGTATCTTAGGAAATAGGTTGACTTGCTTAGTAGGGACATTTTATTCCTTTTCCTTCCTCTTGGAATGGGAACCTGATATTCTGAGCTGCAGTGGCCATCTGATCATGAGCCTACCTAGAGGATGCAAAGTAAGTAACAAGATGGCAAAACAAAAATATGAGTATTTAAATCATCATGAAATCACCTTACCTGCCTTGGAATATCTATCTCTGGACATTTTTTACATTAGAGAAAAAATAAACTTCTATTTTTTAAAGTCTTTTAAAGATCTCTGTTATTCATGCCCAAAGATAATTTCTAATTGATACAACATGAGTGAGCAAGGCAATGCTAAGGTGTAAGAAAATATTCCAAGAGGAATCATGGCAGTCAGGAGCTGGGACAGCTGATTACAGTGGATACTAGTCCCACCATTAACCTGCATTTCAGTTAGGAGTGATGGTTTATAACTTTTGAGATTTGAAAATATAAGGCTATCTGGGAAAGTGAAAGAACGACATGATTAAGCTATGGGAACACGGAATCTGTTGGAGGGAAAAAGCTAAAAACTGACAGGGCATGGAGAATTTTATAATACAATATGCAAGCATTTGCTCAGAATGCAAATTGCTAAGCACTGATTCCCTTACTAAAAGTGGTTGTAAGGATTTCTCTCCCTGGAGGCCTTCCAAATTGGGTAGATAGCAATCTGTCTAGGCAAGTTTGGGTTCAGTCCAGCCTCAAGGCAGATGGATGGACTAGATAACCTCTGAAAGTCCCTTCTGGCCCTATTATTATTCTACAGTTCTGTCTCTGACTGAGAGAACAGTTACCGCTGAGTCTCTATTTGTAGATACAGTCATTGCAGGTTACATTGCTTTCCTTCTGCTTATTGCAGGTATTCCTGGTAAACAAGAAGAAACAAAACTTAAATGAGCAAATCGCTTTAGGCAAAATGCAGGAGTGAATCTTCCTGATATGGGCACATTGTGTGAGGACAATAATCCCCACATACAGTGTGGTACTCTTCACCCAATGAGTTACTCCAGGAGAGTCCCATGCACTTTGCACTGTATCACTCTGCTTCCTGTGTGTTTGTCTTCCTTACCTAGTTGATTGAGTCCTTGTAGTGAAGTGATTGAGGTAGAAGTTAAATGTGAGGGTTTTTTGGGTGTTTCCAATCTATCAGGGTTATGAGATGTACACTGAGGAAGAGAAAGAATGAACTAAACCAAGGTGCATTTGTATTGAAAAGTTCACCTCAATATAGAAGTTATATTAGGTGAAAGATTACTAGGCTTTGACCCAAACATATTTTTCTCAGTTGTGCACAATTTTTTTAAATATGTTTCATTGATTTTTTACAGAGAGGAAGGGAGAGGGATAGAGAGTTAGAAACATGGATGAGAGAGAAACATCAATCAGCTGCCTCCTGCACACCCCCTACTTGGGGTGTGCCCGCAACCAAGGTACATGCCCTTGACCGGAATCGAACCTGGGACCCTTGAGTCCGTAGGCCGACGCTCTATCCACTGAGCCAAACTGGTTAGGGCACAGTTGTGCATATTTTGTTTTGAGTAAATAACTTACATGTGTAGGATACAAACCTGATTTATGGAAAAGGAACTAGAAGCCATCTGTCTGGGAATAGGACATAACACTCAAAAAAAGAACATGACTAGTAGAAATATCAACTGACACTGGTTTTGAAAGCAGGAACAAATAAACCAAAACAGAGGTGAAGGCCTAAAAATGTGTGTGTTTCATTTAATTTCTTGAAATAATCATTTAGCTGGATATACTGTACAGTAGGGAAATCTAATAGAATACATGCACATGCATTAACTTATATATATATATATATATATATATATATATATATATATATATATATATATATATATATATATTCGTATAATACATTTTATATATAATTTATATGTAATAACTATTTAGAAATTTGATATAGACTATTTAGATTGAAGAGCATTTTATACCTATTAATTTTTCCCCAACCTTCTTTGAGACCTCTTTAGTAATATCTAATTGACCTAAATAAAAATTGGACAATTCAGGTTCTTAGTGTTTCTACTCATAGTTCTCTGAGCCACTTATTGAATTGTATAGATTTTTTTCTTGGCACTCTTGGTTTCGTACCTGTAGCCTGAATGAGAACACAGCACACGTTTCAGCTAATGGAACTGAAAAGTGCTCTTTGGGCTTGTACTTCCCATTCTTCTTGTATCTGACACTCAAAACTTGGCTCACAGTATCACTGGCCTATTTCAGAAGCAGCGCTGAGAGCAGAGTGATCTCACTTTGCTTGGCATCTTAGGGTTCCCACAACCACAGTGGGATGTCTGGGATGGTTCTATGATCCCAGTGGCATAGAGAGGGCAACTTTTTGATTGTACATTTTCTCTTAACTCAAACTGAGGATGCAAAGCTTCAGCTAATGTAAACATATCTGGATAGTATATTACCCCTCAAAGATTAACATTTAATGAGTTTCTTGTAGAAAGGTTTGGAAAAACATAAAATATATGTGCATATTTCTCTGTGTCTCCACCCAAGAGAAAAATAAATAATTGTTTGATTTGATTTGAAGGGACTAATAAGGAGAAGTTGGGAAGTCACCAGTTTCATATGTCTTTTGTTTCTTCTGAATATCATTTATACTTTAGCTACTCAGTTATGATGGCATTAATACACATGTGCGTCAGTGGAATAGGGTTTACTATATGTGATAACAACAGTGGATCAGGGAAAAGGCAGCAGAAATAGGTGTGTGTGTTCTACAATTTTGAACACATTAGATATTCAACAGTTAAAACATTGGCTGAAGATTGTGAAAACTTCAAGGAATCTCTATAGAATTCTGTAAGACTTAACAGAATTCCAGATTGAGTTAAAAAAAACACACACAACTTGTCTTCCATCTATTTATGGTTACTTCTCATTAGAATGGGATTATTTGTGTGTGTTTTTCTTCAAAATTTAAACTTTTCTCCATTGAATATTATTGAGAAGTATTTCCTTATTTCTTCCAGATAACATTATAAAGGATTAATCCTAATTTTTTTTTTACTTTTCTATTGTTACTAGTACAGATTTATTCCAAAGAGTTAAAATAAACTCCATTTTCTTTCCTCATCAGATGAAAGAGCTATTTTTTTTTTTCAAGAGGCTAGAGTTAATAGATTATTCTCCAAGTTTGTTATATAGTTTTCCAGCTTGTTGTTCACTCAGCACATTCTTGCTGCTCAATCAATTCATAAAACTGGCAGGGAACTTAGAGTTATTTAAAAATGTTCTTCAGTTGATTGTCTACAAGCCATCTGGCTGCTTGAAGAATGGGCCAGAAAGGATGGCTGAAGCACGATAGTTTTTTGCACTTCTCTGAGTTGGTATGGGGAGGCCCAGTCGTCAAAACTGGCAAATGAAAACTCAAGGTCACTGTGTTTAAACGTTACTCTCAAACTGCATTTTTGTGTGCCTCCTGGGGATCCCGTTAACCGCAGCTACTGGCTTTAATTCCCTATATTTTTATATATCAAGCTGCTTGTGTCAAAACCCAAATAATGAATCAACATTTGAGGCTGAGTAGAGAGCTGAGTGACAGTTTGTTATAAATTCATACTTTTGAAAAATATTGAAACAGTCATATGTTTTTCAAAGTTAAAATACAAGAGGTCAAAACTTAGGCATCAAGAGAGGTGGCACTTTAGTAGCTTGCTAAAGTTGGGATTCTGGTTGCTTAAAAACACCTCAATAAATTTAATAAAATAAAATAGTAAATACTCCTTCCAAATTCCTAGGCTTCCTCTGAAATGGAATTTAGTTAATATAGCTTTCCATGTCACCTACTTTGACATTCACTTGCATGAACTACATTCAAATGATACATCAGAGGATAACACCTAACATACTTTGTTTTGGGAGGTGATCAATGTGAAAGTATAAATGACTATTTAGTTCAAAGCCTTATTATTATAATAATGCATGATTTTATCTCCTAAGAATAAATCACATAACCTGCTATGTGCAGCAATTCTAGTCTTCATATTCTTAATAGTAAAACAATGTCATATAATACCACTATAATAAAGATATATCATAGTATCATTTTTCACTCTCTTTATAGTTTTTTTTTTTCTCAATGCATTTTAAGGGGGTCACATTACATCCTTATTCTAATGTAACAACTCTAGGTGTAATACCAAGTTGTTTTTGTGGGGTTTCTTTTGTGTTTTGTTTTGTTTTGTTTGCAGTTCCAAACTCATCTCTCTATATTCAGAACTCTTCAACATTGCCTAAGAGTTCAGAGCTTTTTTGAGTGCACAATATTTTCTTTTCTTAAAATATACTTTTTGTTGATTTTAGAGAGGAAGGGAGAGGGATAGAGGAATAGAAACATCAATGATGAGAGAGAATCATTGATCAACTGCCTCCTGCATGCCCCCTACTAGGGATCAAGCCCACAATCCAGGCATATGCCCTTGACCAGAATCGAACCTGGGACCTTTCAGTTCGCAGGCCAACACTCTATCCACTGAGCCAAACCAACTAGGGCAAGCATACAATGTTTTCTTATGCACTTGTGCCTCTGGAACTATAGTTCCCTATTTTTGAAATGTCCTTCCTTCTCTCATTTGCCTACCAACTCTTAGAGTGAGACTTATATTAACTATAAGTTACCTTGGGAAATTTTCCTGCATTCCCTCAAGCAGAATTATATGCTCTTTATTTTATTCTTCCTTAGCAATTTTTACCTACATCCATTATGACATGTGGCTTTCAATAAGGCAGAAAATAGGATTTTCTCCATCCCTAGTGCTTAGGTAAGTGTCTGGAACTCTGTCAGTGCTCAGTAAAAGTTTACTGAAGTTAATGAATGAATTTAATATAGAGAAACTTTATTGTGTTTCTATTGGCACATTTAAAAATCATTTTGATTGTCTACCTGTTATTATTTCTTACAAACTCTTCTTTGTTTTTCCTCAGGAAGAGGAAGGTGAGGAAAAGATCCAGATACATGATGAGTCCAGTGCCCATGAATGTTGATATAAATGAACAATACAAAAAGTGGTAGAACTATTTACAAGTCTCTTCTGTAAAGAAGATATTACTGGGGGTGGGGAATCTGAGTTCTCTACCTAAGAGCTTGGCATGTTTGAGGAACAAGTTTAACAGGAGTTGTTTGAAGCAAGGAATGAAGCTCTATATCAAAACAATTGCTCTTTCTTCTCCTATACATGTTAGACGGACAGAATAAACATTTTATTGGGGTGTGAACTGTGGATCTAAGTTTTTGACTTGCATCTATTTAAAAATCAAAATCAACTGAAAATAGGGTACAGTTCAGCAACAACTGAAGATACATAATGCACCAGGATTCTTACCACAGAAAAGAGTAACTAAAAAAACATAAGGCTTAGGCCAGTGTAGCTTAATGGTTAGAGCCTCATCCTGTACAGTAAAGGTTCCTGGGTTCAATTTTCAGTCAAGGGCAGGTACCTTGGTTGCAGGTTTGCTCCCCACCCCGCTAGGGACACATACAGGAGGCAACCAGTCGATGTGTCTCTCACATTGTTGTTTCTCTCTCTCTTTCTCCCTCTCTCTCTCTCTCTCTTTCTCCCCCCACCCCTTCTTTCTTCCCACTGTCTCTAAAAATCAATGGGAAAAATATCCTCAGGTGAGGATTAATAACAACAACAACAAATATATATGGAAGTAGTATAAGCTAGAAGCCACTAAAGAGAGAGGTAGATACAGAATATGAGATGGTGTTTTATAAAGAATATCTCTTTTCTTGAGTTAGATCCTTCAGTGTTTAATCTACTAGTGTAGCTATACAACATTCTTTGAATTTGCAAATTTTTCTTGTTTCCACAGTTATTCTTCAAAATAATTCTTTTGGGACCAAAGAAGACCAATTAATATAAAACATTAACATTAATCAAAAATGTAAATCCAGTACAAAAATATTAACTCCCAATAAATCACAAACTGTTTTAGATTATCCTTTGATGTTCAGCTATGATATAGAGCCAAATTACTTTGTCATTCTTTTCCCACAGGTATTGTTAATTAACTGTTTCTAGAAGTCAATATAGTCAAACAAATGTTTGAAACCTAAACTCCAAGTCTATTTAGCAGGATTAGTTTAGCAATTATATCAGATAGATCAGTGTTAAGAAATCAGATGTCTTTACAAGATCATATTTCTAATCACACAGAATTTATAAAATCTAAGATTGAAAAATGAATATATGTAGTTATGTATATATGTATATCCTATCTAATAATAGACAAATATGCAAATTGACCATACCTCCGACACACCCACAAGCCACGCCCACCATACAATCAGAGCGAGTATGCAAATTAACCCAAACCAAGATGGCTACAGCCACAGAGAGCAAGGTTTCCTAGGTAACAGAGGAAGCCAAGCTTTCCGCCTGCCCTTGCCAGGCCTAAGCCTCCACTCAAGCTACAAAGTTTCAATTATAGAAGGTAAACAAATTCAAACAAATGGCGGCAGAATGGAGCTTGAGAGAGCAGGCCAGGGTTGCCGCCGGCAACAGGAGAAGCAAAGCTTTCAGCACATCCTGGCCGGGCCCACCCACTTAAGGCAACAAAGTTTCAATTATAACCCCAACACAAATGGCTGCTGGCCTCCTCGGAGGGAGCCCCAGGCTTGGCTCCGCTCCAGGCTACAAAGTTTCAATTGCAGAAGGAAAATAAATTCCAGATACCAGGGCCTCTGCTTGCATTGCCAGGGGGCGTGGCCAGCCTGAAAACCACCACAGGCCCCTCGCTCAGGCCGCCCCACACCCCAAGGGAACCCCCACCTGATCCGGGACGCCCTTCAGGACAAACCAGCTGGCCCCCACCCCTGTACCAGGCCTCTATCCTATCTAATAAAAGAGTAATATGCAGATTGATCATCACTGCAACACACAATATAGCTGCCCCCATGTGGTCAAAGATCCTGCCCCCATGTGGATACAGATGGCCACCACAAGATGGCCAGCAGGAGAGGGCAGTTGGGAGGCACCTGGCCAGCAAGGGAGGGCAGTTGGAGGTGATCAACCCTGCAGGAGAGGGCAGTTAGGGGTGACCAGGCCGGGAGAGGAGGGAAGTTGGGGGCAAACAGGCTGGCAGCAGAGTGGTTAGGGGGTGATCAGGCTGGCAGGCAGAAGTGGTTAGGGCAATCAGGGAGGTAGGCAGGCAAGCAGTTGGGAGCCAGCAGTCCTGGATTGTGAGAGGGATGTCCGACTGCCCGTTTAGGCCCAATCCCACCGGGATCGGGCCTAAACGGGCAGTCGGACATCCCTTGAGGGGTCCCATATTGGAGAGGGTACAGGCTGGGCTGAGGGACAACCCCCCTCCATGCACGAATTTCGTGCACCGGGCCTCTAGTATATGTATATGTATGTATGCACATGTACACACATATATATGTTTTATATATATATTTCAAGTACAACATTATCCTAATTTCATATAGGTGTCACTTGTTAACATAAGCAATATCTTTAATAGCTCTGCAAAGGGGTGATACAGTTACAGAAGATCTATTTTTTCTAGGAATGTGGCTTTGCTTCTGAGAAGCATTAATTTGTGAAATCAACAGTGCTAAGGGTCATAGTCCTTCACTAAACTATTACTTAAACCAATCTCTTTGAAAGAAAATGCTAATAACTTTGAGAGTTGAGATAGATTTGAGACTATCTGATCACCTTAGCACAACTCAACACAAAGAAAAGAATACAACAGGATCTACTCTTACATTATAGGAACTGCAGTAGTCAAAATTAGAGCCCACAAACCAACCATCCTTCCTTCCTTCCTTCCTTCCTTCCTTCCTTCCTTCCTTCCTTCCTTCCTTCCTTCCTGGAAGCTACAAATTAACATTATTCCATCTGAAATCAGTGTTTTATTGATAACAAAAGCCACCACAAAATAAAGTATTTCCTTTCTGGGGAAAAAAAATGTAGTCCTGAATATTTGAGCTTAGAATTAATCCCTAACACTTTCATTAAATTTATTCAATCTTCTCAAATAAATTAATTAAATCTAATTAATTGTGCTAGATTAAATTTTTGAATTATTTGAAATGCATAAGGTTTAAACAAAAAATAAGATTATTAATTTCCTATAGTGAGTTATTACAAATAATAAAGGTTGCCATTTGTCTTGATCCATTTTGAGAGAGCCTCTAAGTTGTAAATTATCTCCAGGATTTTCAGCATTTTCTCATATGGCTTTAGTTTTAAGAATAGTAACACAAAAGAAACAACTTGATATCTAAAATAGATATATTAGAACAAATACACTAGAACAACTGGAATGTAAAATAAATACATTAGAGCCGATTGTGGGTAAATGGAGAAAAAAAATGTAATTTCACATTTCAGAAAACTATATCCCAACTGGCAAGTAAAGTAAAATAATCAAGTATAATTTTAAAAATTCTTACTACGCATTATTTCCTGGAGTTAGATGACATATCTGAGAATCTTACTTTTCTTTAAGTTCCTGATCAAATACACCAATTAAATATATTATACACTCAGAAGGACTTAGCAATAGGCTCAGAATAGAAAAGAGGGAAATCATAAAAGACCAGTATCTATGTATGCTGTGTATATCTGTGTGCATGGGTTGTAAGCTTCTCAGGTGTCAGAGAGTGCTATTCCCTGATCAGTCTTAGGGAACTCTTCACACAAGTTATCTCCTTATGTTCACAAGGACTTTGGTATGTTTGCTGGAAATTAATCACATAAGATTGCGCAATCATTGTTTCTAGAGACAGGAGATAGAATTCCTTTTGCAGGGACCCTAAGAGTCCCCATATTTTTTTAGCAGACAATGCCAGAGACTGGAGTTCCCTTGCAGGACCATTCTCTACTACAAATGTGATTGAAGTAAGGTTATGAGTAAAAAGAGGGATTCTCTTGCTTATAGCCACTTTACATGCTGACATAATGAATAATCTTACGAATGTAAACTTTTAAAATAGCGTCTTGATACATCTCAGTCAATCTAGTCTCTGTTAGTTGAATTTGTTCAGCATTCTTTGTATGGTTGTAAGAATTTTTGTGGAACTGTTCTGAGTTAAGGAACCTTGTGCTGCATAAAATGTGTTTTCATTGCTCATGAAATTTAGATATAGTGATATTACAACCAATATAAAATACAATGTAGGAAGCGATACAATTTTCTAAAATATAATGTGGTGATTTTGAACATTCTTATTGTAAAAATTTTATAAGCACATTCCTATATATATGTATACCCATATACAAAAATCAATTTTTTTTCTTGAAGTGGAGTTAAATTATGGAGATTAAAATATCAGTGCTATAGAAAATCATTAATAATAGATATATTTTATTACTCTCACCAGGGAGAAATTGATTTTTCTAGGAAACATTCAGAAAACAATTCAGTTGCTAAGAAAGCATTCCCAAGACTAGAATATCACCTCCAAAATGTTAAACATTTTTCCTTATTAATTTTCTTAAAGGATAAAGATATACAACCAAATATAAATCCTTTATTAGAAAAATATGTCAATCTTTGAATCATATCTTAGGCTTTATGTATAATAACATAAAGTCTGTGCTTATAAGAAAATAAAAAGGAAACAATGGAAAGAAAAGTGATTCAGAGAGAACAATTCTGCAAAGGAAACACATTTCTAAAGATTGATACAACATTTGAATTAATCTATTTCTTTTCTTTATTATATGTCTACTAGAGGTCCAGTGCACGAATTCATGCATGGATGGGGTCTGGCCAGCCTGGTCACAATCAAAGTGGTTCGGGGCTAGGCCTGTCCGGAGGAGGAGATGGTGGGAGGTTGGCCAGCTGGCCTGCCTGGATCAGAGCCCAATCAGGGCCCCCAATCAGAGCTGCGCTGGGCCAGCTGGGGGAAGGGGCTGTGGGTGATTGGCCGGCAGGCCCTGCCCCTGATTGGGGTTGGGGGGTCAATTGGGGGTGGAGCCAGCCATGGGAAGGGGCTGTGGGTAGTGGGCCAGCTGGCCCTGCCCCCTAATGAGGTGGGTGGGGGGTGCCGATCTGGGCCAACACCTGGGGGAGGGGCTATGGGTGGTTGGCTTACTAGCCCCAACCCCTATTGGATTGGCATGGGGGGGATCAGGGGTGGGGCAGACCAGGGGGAGGGGCTGTGGGCCGATCAGGATGGTGGGGCCCGTCGGGGGCATGGCCGGCCTGGGGTAGGGGCTGCAGGAGGTTGGTCAGCCAGCCCTGCTCCCTAATGAGGTGGGGGGTGTGATCAGGGGTGGGGTGGCCAGGGGGAGGGGCTGAAGGAGGTTGTCTGGGCAGCCCTGCTCCCTATTGAGGTGGGGGGGTGTGATCAGGGGCGGGCTGGCCAGGGAGAGGGGCTGCGGGCCTATTGTTGTGGAGTGAGCTTATGGAGGTGTGGCTGGCAGGGGGCGGGGTTGAGAGAGGGGAGTTTTTGGCCAGCAGGCCCAGCTCTTAATCGGTGTGGGAGAGTCCGATCAGGGGCAGGCTGGCAGGGTGGAGGGGCTACGAGGTTGGCCACCGGTCCTACCCCTTGACCAGGCCAGTTCACCAGCCACAGTGGGCATCATAGCGACTGGTTGTTAGGTCGTTATGGCCAAGAGGTGCTCCATAATCCTCCTGGTGAACAGTTGTTTGGTCATTTTAGTCATGATGCCTCTTGGCCTTTTATTATTATTTTTTTTAAAGTATATTTTATTGATTTTTTTACAGAGAGGAAGGGAGAGGGATAGAGAGTTTGAAACATCTATGAGAGAGAAACATCAATCAGCTGCCTCCTGTACACTCCCTACCTGGGATGTGCCCGCACCGGAATCGAACCTGGGACCCTTCAGTCCACAGGCCGATGGTCTGTCCACTGTGCCAAACCAGCTAGGGCTTGGCCTTTTATTATTATGACTAAAGGCCCAGTGCGCGAAAATCGTGCACAGGGGGGAGGGGATCCCTCAGCCTGGCCTGCACTCTCTCACAATCCAGGAAGCCTCGTGGTTTGGGCCTAAACTGGCAGTCAGACATCCTTCTCACAATCTGGGAGCGCTGGCTCATCTGCCTGCCTGCCTAATCGCCCCTAACCACTCTGCATGCCTGCCTCATTGCCCCTAACCACTCTGCCTGCCTGCCTGATCACCCCTAACTGTTCACCTGCCTGCCTGATTGCCCCTAACAACTTGTCTGCCTTCCTGATCACCCCTAACTGCTCACCTGCCTGTCTGATTGCCCCTAACAACTTGCCTGCCTGTCTCATCAACCCTAACTGCCTCTGCCTGCCTGCCTGCCTGATCACCCCTAACTGCTTGCCTATCTGCCTAATCACCCCTAACTACTCTGCCTGCCTGCCTCATTGCCCCTAACCACTTGCCTGACTGCCTGGTCACCCCTAACTGCCTCAGCCTTTGCCCCTGCCACCGAATCAAGAATGACGTCCAGAAGGTTGTCCAGCTGTCTGGTCTAATTAGCATATTATGCTTTTATTATTATAGATAGTAGATGAGAAAGTTCCTCAGAGTCTTGATAGGCTCATGCCTAATTATGTCTTTTAAAAAAACACATGTTTTTCATTAGGTGTGACCCAAAATTGGAAGGAAAATTGCAGGTGGGAAAGTGGATTCAATTTCTATGATCCACTTTTGCCTGTAATCAGTCATCTTCCCTCATTTAAAAACAAACCATATACATGTGATAAATCTGGTGTTTTCCAAAAAGATTTGTTTTATTTTTTTGTTCAAGTGATAGGAGCACTCTCCCATGCCAGGAGGCAAACACATTTCTAATTTTCTTTCCTCAGTTCAGAAATAGTTTATTAATCCACTAAGTATGAAATGACTATATCTATTCAGTCATCTGGATTTTACCACTCTAATTGTACCAGGCCCACGAATTAGGTGAAAAATCCTTTGGTAAATACATGTAGAAATCCAAATATGCTTTATGTTATTTCTTTTCTTTCTTTTTTACACTATTTTTGCTATTTCTAAGTCCATCACAGTTTATAACATATTATTTAGGTGTTTTAAAATACTTTATTTGGTGAATAAAGTAGCTGACTTTAAAGGCCAGAGTAGTACTAGTATAATCCAATTCCTACTGGTAAATTACAAAAGAAAAAGATTGTCATTTGTTATAAAGATATGAAACTTGGAACAATTACAAAATGTAAATTGGAAGAGGAAAAAATATTGAAATATAAACAACTACAGTATATACTCTAATTCTTTCTCAGTTTGGAGTATATGCTGATCTTTTCAAAAATCAAGATAAATTTTATACCATTTAATTTTTGATCAAATACTTTATATTTTTAATTGAATTCCCTGGTTTACCATTAACATGTAATTTATTAGATATATCTAATTATATTGATTAGATCACAACCATAAATTTCATTAGAGAACTTAGATATATTTTTATATAATCCACAGCACTGAAAATGTTTAATATATTCAAATTTGTGTAACCACCTCCAAGGGAGTATTTGGCAATGTCATGATTTCAATGTTAGAAGCTTAGTCACACATGTCTACCTGAAATATATTTTTTTAAATATAATAAGAAGCTGGGATTATAACTAAAGTAGATAGAATTATGCTCTAGAAAATACAATTAATTTCTGAAAAGATAATTAAACTCTTTTACACCTATTGCTTTGAAAATATCTTATTATTATTACATATGTGTTCATAACTTAACTAAGAATCTGCTGGCTTCTTATGTGACCATGTCAGAGTACAAGGCTAGGAAAGGAAGCTCGGTCAAAGAAGAAAGACCTTTAACTTCTCAGTATGAATCTCTCCACAGAACAGAGCTATTGGATGTCCCTTTAGAAAGAGCGAAAAGACCGAGTGCCCCAGTGGATCTATGGTCCCTCCGCATCCTCAGCACATCCTTCCCAATATTTACTATTTTAACGATGTAGCTCTCCCTCCCTGATCTTGAATTCCGTTTCCTTCTGTCCAGAATTGGGGGCCTGGCGGCCAGTAAGGCCTGCCAGGCCTCTTGTTTGGCCTGTGCATTGTGGACTGTGCAATGTTTTCAAAGGCAGTAGCTGACTTTGAGCACTTTAAACACAGGCAGAAATGGAGCTCCTGCTGAAAAATTGGAACTTTTGGTGACCTACCACCTTTTTTCACATGGCAGCAGTTAGTTAGTGTGAATCTGCCCACAGCCAGACGTGCATCTCGTGCATCTCGAGTTTTCTACAGTTCCTTCTTTTCCTTACTATCGTGCTCTCCTCAGCATGAAAGACAGGTTTCTCTTTGACATCGGCTTCCATAAATAACCTTGTGTTACCCTCAGCCAGTGAGAAACTACCGAGACTTGTGTTGCAGTGTTTTTTTTCCTGGCTCCCTCTAGCGGCCTGATTCCCTTGATTAACACCTTGATTCTGTTTCCGGATCTTTACTCCTAGACTTTTTGCTTTTCTTTCTCTCACATTTCAAGCCCTCTCCCTAACCAATGTTACTAGAATGTTGCCATTTGCAATTTGCATTACTTTTCATTGACTTTGAGATTTTGTATTACTTCTCCCTCCTGTCATTAATATACTAGCATAGGCAACCCTTTTACCACTGTAGAATTTAGATGTTTATTTACTTATTTTTAATTACAGGAAAGTTGGTATAACTTAAGAGAAATAACATTCAGGAAAAACATCCCATGAACGCATACCAGTAATATATTTGTGGCAGAGGATTTACTTCAAATACCCTTTGTTTAAGCAAAGGTTCGGAGAAAGAAGCATGTACCACCTTACAGTACCATTGTACTTTTGACAGAGACTTTCTATCTGTCCTTTGCTCAAAAGTATTCTTTTCTATGAAATACTTAATCATTTAAGAGCCTGACTTCAAAGTCTAAGTGTGTTTTTGTCCCTAACGGCACTTTTCAGTAAAACAAATACATACAGCTTTGAAATGCATATTGAGTGTGTCTGGCAATAACATTTATGCTTTCTCAATAACTGATATGGTTATGGTTGGAAAAAAAGGCAGGTTTTCTTTGAACTTTCATTAAAACTATGAAAAATTTAGTATTTCAGTTGCAAAAGGACTCACCCCGGCAATGCACTCCTTCATCGTACCCATCTGAGCAGTCCAAGACGCCGTTGCACAGCTGGGACAAGTGAACACATTTGTTGGCACCAAGGCAAGCGATGTGATTCAAGGGACACTTAATTTCTACCTCTTCGGGACCTGAAAACAATGTAAAAAGGGTCAGATTGATGTTGATTAGCTTTGCTTTTTTTAAAACACTAAAATTGTTAAGAACAAAAAAATTACTAGAATTAATTTACAAAACAAAACTATAGAAATAGTACTGGAGAACAACTCTAATTCTGACAGGCATTGAAATTAGCCTAAGTGCTTAAAAACCTAATCTTAAAAAGCTGCAGAGGAAATACAGATTTGAGTTTTGTTTTCAAAGAGTGTGTTAAAAACACAAATATTCTTTCAACCCTTAAAGGAGCATGGATTGAAACCTGTGGGTTGCTTTGAGTCATTGTTCTCTTATACTTAGATAGGCGGACAAGGCACTTAAATCCTGTAAATCTCAATTCCCTCAACTGTGAAATACACATAATGACAACTTCTTGGCAGGGTTCTTGTTAAAATTATATCAAGTAACATGAACAAAAACATATTTGTGGAATTTAAATGAATTTGTGACAACCTAAATGTGATTTTATTTTTAATCTGGAATATGAAGACCAGCTAGCTATATACTTATTTATATATGGATTATTTTGTTTAAAAAAAATCACTGAGCAACTATAATGCAATAGAATTCGCTAAAGAATGAGGAGGCAATGATGAACAGGGCATACTCCTGAGTTCACCTGCTGTTGGTAACTGCATTTTGTATAATCACCCTTTGTGCTTTTAAAGATAAACTAAAGTTAGAACACAGAGTCTTTCCTCGAAGGTCACCAATTCCAAATCTTCATCAAACATCCAAGTCTTCAGTATATTGTTGTGTCTAATTCCCAAATCCTATCTATACTTCTTCTGTAGGCACTCCCCAAAGTCCCCATAATGATCCTTAATCTTGCCCAGCTCTCTCAAATCCAAAGTACAGTCATACCAAAATGACTATAATTATGCATTAATCTGACACTGATTATGGCAACAGCTCATTCTATAGTCAGACACATTTAGGCTTTAACTGCATACAGTTGTAGTAATACCCATGGGCCATTAATTTAATCAACTAAGCATTAGGTTTCTCATCTGTAAATGGAACTATCAACTGAGTCTACATTATGGGGTTGTTATGAATGTCAAAAGTTATTGATAGCAAAGCACTGAGCACTGTGAGATGCAGGCTCAGAGTAGGAATTCAAATTCAATATGTGTTAATCATGTAAATAAATGCAGTATCCTGGAGTGATTAACAGACTGGAGCCAGATTCCTGGGTCCAATTCCTAGTCCCATCACTTGCAAACTGAGTAACCTGAGCAACATATATACCCTCTCTGTGCTTCAGCGGGGTGTTGGAAGGATTATATCAAAAGCTCTTAGTATTTTTCGTGGCAATCACTAAGTGTTTGCTATTATCATAGTTAAATTAAGAATGTTCCAAGAAGATGAGTTGTCTTTTGTAAATACTTGTATCACATAACTGTGTTTTTTTTTTCTGTTGCAAGCTCCGAAAGGAAAAAAAAAAACAGCTTAGAAATAATAAAAAGACCTATCTAACATACTATCTAGCATATGCAAAGTTATGAGAATTGCAGAAGAATTAGAAAATGAAGAAAAAGGGAATACAAAAGTACTACACAAAAATAATATAAGCTGGAGTTGCTAAAACTAAGATGTGTTTTTTTGAAATGCCTTATCAAATATTACAGGTATACATGATTTTGTTTGATGGTAAGAAAGTTTTCAACATTTTGTGTTTGAGGATTCAACAGTTTTTATGATGGAGCTTCACTAGCTGAAGCGTTGGCACTAACAGACACCTCTCTATTTTTTCATGTATATTTATACAATTATTGCCATACAAGGCTGTTAGTTTTGTCCAACACCTGCTTCCACACATGTCCAACTCATTTTACTGTAACATATCTCTATAACTTGAGTATCAAAATCTTGAAATATAATAATTTGTTTCCATATACCAATAATTGCAAATACACAAATTAAATCTAATTTATAAGAAGAAAAGTGAAACTCTTTTCTTTGTATTTTAATTCTTACCCGAGGATATGTTTTTATATATTTTAGAGAGAGAAGAAGGGAGAGGGAGAGAAAGGAAGAGGAACATCAATGTGAAAGAGAAATATCATGAGCATGCCCTGACCGGACCAGAGGATCAAACCCACAATCTGGGTATGTGCCCTGACTGGGAACGGAACCTACCACCTTTGGACGATGTTCTAACCTCTGATCCACACTAGCCAGGGCAAAATGTGACACTGTTTTCACTGAGAATTTTTAGCTATTGAAACTTGTATTTATAGGATTAACATAAATCCATTTTATTTATTTATTTTTAAATATATTTTTATTGATTTCAGAGAGGAATGGAGAGGGAGAGAGAGATGGAAACATCAATAATAAGAGAGAATCATTGATCGACTCTGCTGCACACCCCACACTGGGAATCAACCTGGACTTGTGCCCTGACTGGGAAGCAAACCATAACCTCCTGTTTAATAAGTTGATGCTCAACCACTGAGCAATGCTGGCTGGGCAACATAAATCCATTTTTAAAATAAAATTAAACAACATGAGTTTGTTTTGACAAGGTATAAACTTCTATGACCAATATTCACAAAGTACTTCTTAAAATTTATTGGCTGATTCCTAAAAATTTAAAAACATTCATCTTTGCATAAATGTCAAAGTAGTATTTAGGCCAGATATATTGAGATCTTTCAAAACAAAACAAGATAACCACACAAAGAACACTTCATAAACCTGAGAAATTTTAGAGATTTTTATGGTTATAGACCAAAAGTGACTCAATAGTACTTAAAAAAAAATGATACATATGTTGGCATAAATGAAAGTATGATTTTTCGTTTTTTAAGACTGCCAGGTAAGTGATGAGCATGACAGAAGGAATAAAAAGCACATCTGGTCTTCAGAAGTAAGGCTCAGCTACTTACAATTTTTGAGAAAACAAGAACAAATATTGGGATTTCTCAGGGGCAATTTAGATCTATTAAATTGTTCCAGGGCTAAGATTTTGGGAAATAAGAGAAATTTGTTTGAAATTTGTTTTTTGTTTTTTATGGACTAACCACTATAGTCTTCCCCATCTTTGGTATTTTTTAAAGATTTTTTTTTAAATTAATTATATAGAGAGAAGGGGAGAGGGAGAAAGAGAGAAAAAAAATATCAAGGGGATGCCTCCTGCACACCCCCTACTAGGATGGAGCCTGCAACCCCAGCATGTGCCCAGACCAGGAATCAATCTGGCAACCTTTTGGTGCTTGGGATGACACCCAACCAACTGAGCCAAACTAGTCAGGGCTATCTTTAATGTTCTTTCATCTTGGTTTTCATCATCACTGGATAAACCAGTAAGACAGCTGGGCCATGGTTTAATGAATTGTACCTTAAGGAATCCTCCCTAAATCTTCAAATTAAAGCACATAAGGCAATGATGATATTTGTAAGTTACACTGAATAAATAGCAGAAATTAGTTGTAGAGGCTGTCCCAGGTCTTAGGAATTAACCTCAACCAGTGCTAGCATTCTTCAGTTGGAAAACTCTGCTCAAACCAGTATTTTGTTGTTCTTTCTGGAAAATGGAAATAGAGATGGGTTGAGAAACAGTAATGACTGCATCAACTAAAATCTCCCTGAAGCCAGGCAATAGAAGTATTTATTGTACTGTTGGTTTGAGGAACTATCCATTCTTAATTCCCAATTATAGTTTGTGAAGTAAAGACCTGTACTATTCCATGGGGCTCCTTTAGTCCATCCTGTAAATGGAGAGATGATGCAATCTGTTCAATGCTTTTAGCCCTTTACTTGTGTGATATGGAGAACCATGTTATAATGGAGCTTGTATGAATTCCTGAGAATATGCCAATACTGCATTCATTAAATTATCACCTCATGAAGACTTTTAGGCATGCAAAACATTTAAAAATCGGAAATCATAATCTGAACATATTAAGGAGCAGGGTCGGAGGCTCCCTCATACACCTGGAATTACTTCTTTAATTGCTAAATCATGTGGACATGGGGGGATCTAGGAAAGGGACAGGCACCATGTGAGAAATTTCAAACTACTACAAAGAATTCAAAATTTTAACAATAC